>NC_062296.1:60950907-61119144 GCF_902655055.1 Lutra lutra
GAAGTGTCAAGTATGATGAGTGGTATCATTTTGTGTGTGGGGGGGAGATCAAGAAATATAATCTTTCTTTGAATATCCAGTCGATGATTATTCATCCTTCTAAAAGTATACATTAATTAGAAGCTGTCAGTGCAAACTCTTACAATAATTCCTTCTGTGAGAATGTGACCTTAAGTGAGATTGAAACTGACCTAACGTGAATTTGTTGAGCTACTAGTGAATGTACTTTCTACTTCATCAGTGAGACAAGCAAAGTTAATTAAAAATATATTTCTAAATGAATGTCGCATTTGCTACTAAAGGAAGTGACTGTTCCTTAATACTGTGAAATCTGAGAATTTGAGAAAATAAGATTTGACAGCAGAGTCTCTTACTTTATAGCAAGAACAAAAGAAGTTCAAGCATGACTGAAGCAGTTCAGTTTCATTCTGTAGAGAAAGTTATTACTTCCTAGCCTGCCAGTGGTTTTATAGGCGTTGTAATATGGAGTCAAAGACCTTGGGCCTGTTTATAGCTGGGTCTGAGTTCACTACTTCCTTAGGTGTTCTCTGGCAGGGCAACGACACGCAGCGATAATCTTTGAAATCATGTCAGTTCAATGTCTCAACTAACCTTCACGCCAAGCCTCTTAAATTGTTTTTCTTGACCCATAAAACAGATGAAGTAACTGAGGTTGTAAGAAGTTAACGACTTTCCCCAAACTGCTGAGCTAATGAGATTTTCCAGGCTGGGGCATCTGTGGTGCAGTTGAGTTAAGGATGCCAATAATGGTGGGGCCTCCGCGGATAATCCGTTGTGCTTGGTACCCCAGTGAGGGGAAGGGGGGCAAGGGGATATTTAAGTGGTGATTTTTTGGGACTAGGTGGCAATTCTTACTCTGAAGTTCAGAAACTAGGCTAAGAACAGAAAGCGACCTCGAGGTAACATGGGAACCAGGAACTAAGGTCATTCAGGTGGATGTTAGTGAAGAGCGTTGTGGCCATGAAGGAAAAGGACGCCAGGGTAGGAGTGGATCCTAGAGCACGATGAGGACTGCGGGAAGAAAAATTTTAAGAAAGTGTTGCTCATTTGTGTCAGATACTTATTGAGGGCTCCTGTGGAGTGAGGAATAAGATCTTTGAAATAAAATGGCAATCGAGGTCCTTACCTCTAGCATGGAGCCCTTCAGACCAAACTGTGGCGCATAGTACTAAGCGATGATTTTAGCTCTCTTTCTCACCTAAATAAGGAAGAGCTAATTTTAGAACCGTAATGAAGCAAGATGACACATCTTTTTAGAGGATTTGTTTCCTCTCTAAATATGTCTTTTTTTTTTTTTTTTTTTGAATGTTCTTCGGACTGCTTTAAATCTTTGCATTGCTAATTTTGGGTAGAAAATAATTTTTCATTATCTTTATGGAGTAACTCACAGATAGAACAATGTATTTAAAAAGGACTAGATAAAAATCTTAGTCTTCTTATTGCATTCACAATGTTGTCCTTAAAGTGTTTTATAAAGTTCAAAAGGTGCTTAAATTTAGGGCTCAGAATCTTTTTCCTTTGCCATCTTTTTATAAACCGAACATTGTCCTGATTTATGCCTTTGATGAGCTGTACAGTATGTTGTAAGAAAAAGATATCGTCTCAACGCTTTGAAGATGCTCATAAAATGGTGAAAGAGATGCCAAAAGAGATTATTCACTAAAATTAGTAAACATACCCAGTGGTTCTTGAGCTTGAAATTTATGTTGTGAATTTATGTTTATTGAATTGATTGGGTATTTTTGTAGTGACTGAGGACTGGTCCCTAATTCTAACTGTGCTTTAGAATTGCCTAGGGATCCTTTTTTCGCCCTGAAGCTGTCTGCTTCATTGGATACTATTTTGGGGGGGGGATGGGAGGATGAGGAGGGGTTGTACTGTGTTGTTGTTATTTTTTTTAAATAGACTTTATGTTTTAGAGTAGATTTAAATTCACAGAAGGATTGAATGGAAAGTACGGAGAGTTCCCATATTTCCCCTTCCCCCCCCATACAGGCACAGCCTCCCTCCATATCACCATTTTCACACCAGAGTGGTACATTTGTTATAATTGATGAACCTATACAGTTTTCAAAAAGGCTGACTCTTGGTGCTGGCCATTCTGTGGGTTTGGACAGATGTATATCATTATAGTACCATACAGACTATTTTCACTGTCTTAAAAATTCTCTGTGTTCAGCCTATTCAGTCCTTACCTACACCAACCCCTGGCAAACGCTGATCATTCTACCGTCTCTGTAGCTTTGCCTTTTCCAGAATGCCATATAGTTGGAACCATACAGTATGTAACCTTTCAGATTGGCTTCTTTCACTTAGTAATATGCATTTTTAGAAGTGCAAGTTTTATTGAGGCGTTATTGACATGTGAAATCGTAAAGTCATATGCACTGATATGCTTGATCGCTTGATAGCAAGCATATAAATTTACATATAAAATTAAGTTTTATATGTATTTGTATATAAATAATTTATAGACATAAAATTTGCATATAAATTGCATATAAAATCGTAGAATAATACGCATTATAGCTTGTGAGCTCGTTTTCTTTGAGCACTGACTAGGATTCCACTGTCAGGATATATGACGGTTTGTTTATCTGTTCACCTACTGAAAACATCTTGGTTGTTTCCAAGTTTTGGCAATTATGAGTTAAGCTGCTATAAATATCCATGTGCAGGTTTTGTGTGGACGTAGTTTTCAACTCTTTTGGGTAAATACCAAGGAATGCAACTGCTGGATCATATGGTTAGAGTGTGTTCAGTTTTGCAAGAAACTGCCAAATTGTCTTCCAAAGTGGCTATACAATTTTTGCATTTCTATCCACAATGAATGAGAGTTCCTGTTGCTCCACGTCCTCGCTGGTATTTGGTGTTGTCAGTGTTCTGGATTTTGGCCATTCTAATAGGCATGTAGTGTAGTTCACTGTCATTTTAATTTGCATTTCCCCAATGACATACGTTGTGGAGCATCTCTTCAGACACTCATTCACCATCTATATGTCTTCTTGGGTGAGGTGTCTGTTCAGGGCTTCTCCCCATTTTTTAATCAGGTTGTTTGTTTTCTTAAATTTGAGTTGAAGGCTTCTTCATATATTTTGGATACCAGTCCTTTATCTGATGAGTCTTTTGCAAATGTTTTCTCCCAGTCTGTGGCTTTTCTTTTTATTCTCTTAACACTGTCTTTCACAGAGCAGAAGTTTTCGTTTTAATGAAGTCTAGCTGATCAGTTAATTATTTAAAGAATTGTACCTTTGATATTGTAAGGGAAACTTTAATTTATTTTAGTTAATTTATTTTTATTCCTTCTCTTCTTTTTCTTCTCCAGCTTTGTTGAGAGGTTGACATATAACATTGTATAAATGCAAGGTGTACAATGTGTTGATTTGCTGTACATGTATTGCAGAAAGATCACCTCCATAGCCTTAGCTAACATCTCCAGCAGGTCACATAATTATTCATCTTCTAACTGAAATTTTGTACCTTTTGACCAACATCTCCTCATTTCCCCCACCCCTAGCTCTTGGTAAGCACCTCTACTTTCTGTTTCTAAGCCTTCAGCCTTTTAAAATTCCACATGTAAGGGAAATTATATGGTATTTGTCTTTCTCAGTCTGACTTATTCCACTTAGTATAATGCCTTCACGGTCCATCCAAATTATTGCAAATGGCAGGATCGCCTTCTTTTTCAGGGCCAAATAATATTCCTGAGTGTGTGTGTGTGTGTGTGTGTGTGTGAGAGAGAGAGAGAGAGAGAGAGAAAGAGAGAGAGAGAGAGATATCTTCTTTAGCCATTTATCTGTTGACAGACACTTAGGTTGTTTCCAAAACTTGGCTATCGTGAATAATGCTACAATGAACAGAGTGTACATGTCCTTTTTCAATATCCTTTTTTCATTTCCTTTAGATATGTACCCAGGAGTGGAATTGTTGGATTATACAGTAGTTCTAATTGTAATTTTTTGAGAAACCAAGAAGAGCTTTTTTTAAAAAGACTTTATTTATTTATTTGAGAGATAGAGAGTATGAGCGGGAGGAGGGCAGAGGGAGAGGGAGAAGAAGGCTCCCCACTGAGAAGGGAGTCCTGATGTGAGGCTTGATCCCAGGACTCTAGGACAATGACCTGAGCTGAAGGCAGACACTTAACCAACTGAGCCACTCAGGTGCCCTAAAGAACCTATTTCTTAATAAGGCTACATGCTGAGGTTCTAGAGTTTAGGATTTCTGACATACCGTTTTTGAAGGGGACACAATTCAACCAATAACAAAACTGAAACTCTCTACACTGGCCAGTAAAACTTTATGTGATATATACAGCTCCCCCTCTCATCTCTGAGATATCTCTTACCACTTGCCCCTCTCTCTCTTTCCAGCCACCTTGGCATTTCTGCTTAGCAAGTTTACTCTCAGCATTTAATTTCAATTATCACCCCCTCCCCCCACTGAGAGACCAAGTCTGGTCACCCTATTCACTCAGCTGGGCTAATTCAGTTGACCTTTATCTCATTACTGTTCTGTTTTCCTCTTAGCATATGTCACCCTCTGAAGTCACCTGGTGTGTCTCACTGTGGCCGATGTTACCAGTTGTCTACGCAACCATTGTTCATTCTCTGTTATCACGAAGAATCTGACTATGTCCCATGGGCCATGCTCCCAGCTCGGGGCACGGACCATGATGACACCAAGCCAGTCACAACCACTGTGCTTCCCTTTGTAGAGATCACTGTTGGTGGGGGGGGACAATGTGGCTACATTCTGGTCAGTGGGATGCAAGGGTAGCCCCTGGGGCTTCTGGAAAGATTTTCCTTCTGACTAAAGAAGCAGGCAAAGAGCAAGCTCGTTTTTCCTTTCCTCTTGATTCCTGTCCTGAATTTAGAGGTGATTTCTAGAGCTCCACTGGCTGTCTTGTGTTCACAAATTAACCTGTGGGAGCACAGACACCAACAGTGCTGAGCCTGATGGAAGTGGAGGGAGCTTGAGGTTTTGACGATACTGCGGCCATTGTACCCACCCTAGACCTACCTGCTTCTTGATGAAGGACCATAACTGTCCTTATGTTTAAGCTACTGAGACTCAATCTTAAAATAAATAAATAAAAATAAAAGCTAACGTTCTGGGGGGCATCTGGGGTGGTACAGTCGGTTGAACAGCTGACTCTTGGTTTCGCCTCAGGACGTGGTCCCTGGGTCATGAGATCAGGCCCCGTGTCAGGCTTCACACTCAGCCCGACATCCGCATGAGATTCTGTCTCTCCCTCTGCCCCTCCTGCTCGTGCTCTGTCTTTCTCTCTCTCTCTCTAAATAAGTGAAATCTTAAAATAAATAAATAAAATAAGCTACTGAGACTCAAGGTTTTTTTGGTTTTTTGCCTTGAAAGTGTCTTAACTGACATACTCCTCCACCATTACCATAGAAACGTTTCTGTTGTATCTAGTCCTGGGATCCCCAGGTTGAGAACATCTGGAAGGTAGAAGACGCTCAAAGAATAGTTGTTGGGTGGACATATGGATGGATGAAAGTGCCCATTTTCTATGTACCTTGGAGCCTCTGTCTCTGTCCTTTCCTTTGGTACACATAACTCTTCTTTTGTCCTGGGCTGCCTTTCCATTCTAGTCTCTCCTTCGGGAACTCGTCTGGCCCAGCTCTGAGCCTGCCTTCTCCTCTGTTAACCCTGTCTCCCCAGACCATCACAGCATCAGATTAGGCCCAGCCAAGCTTCTATGTGCTCCTCTACAAACCCACGTTCATTCGTCCTCTGGTTCCCACTTGGTGCCTTCAAAGCCCAGACCCAGTGGACTTCTCCTGGACGTACCACCACCAATCTTATTGTACCTATTGTGGTTTTTTTTTGGCAGCCAGGGTCCCATTCTACCTGGCAGTGTTTTCATAAGCAAACATTTCTCTTTTCCCAGTAGTATCCTAAATGCCCAAAGAACCAAATCCATTTCTTTTTGCTTTTTAAGATTTTATTTATTTATTTATTTGACAGACAGAGATCACAAGTAGGCAGAGAGGCAGACAGAGAGAGAGGGGGGAGGAAGCAGGCTCCCCGCTAAGCAGGGAGCCTAATGCGGGGCTCGATCCCAGGACCCTGGAATCATGACCTGAGCCGAAGGCAGAGGCTTTAACCCACTGAACCACCCAGGCGCCCCCCAGATCCATTTCTTGCTTTGATTTGTACCTCTCACAAATAGCAGGTCATAACTATAAAAACTCTGTTTGGTGAATTTCTGTTAAATGGGGGCAGGATGGCTTGGTGGTTAAGCCATCGCCCTTTGAGGACAGGAAAGCCAGAGCTTGTATCTGCTATTTGCTTTTGCTGTGCCAACCACAGGGAAGTCACCTAACCTCCCAGAGCTTCAATTTCATCATTTATAAGAGAGAATAATAGTATTTACCTGACAGATAAATACGGTGTTTAAGAGAGATACTGTGTATCTCTCCAAAAGAGAGAATACATACAGAATATTTGGCTCAGAGCCCAGGGGAGAGTACACACCCATTAAATAGTTATTATTATTGATAGGTATTTTTGAATGAATGCTATCTATCATATTCATGAGGATGGTAAAATTACTATTCTCATAGATAGTTATAAACCATGCCTAGCAGATTATGCTGGGATGTGGGATTTTAAACACACACACACACACACACACACACCTACCTTTATCCATGCAGATATGATATCAAATGTTATGGGTTTTCAGCGGGTACCTTGATAAGTATTGATATCGACATAAGAACTATGGGACTTGTTAGATGCCCACATAGGAATTTCCTACCTTTGAAATTTTACAACAGAGACTATAGCAGACCGACAATGAATCTGAAAACATTTGCTTATTTAGAGAAAGGAAGTAGGAAGAAGTAAAGGCCATTTGTATGCCAAGGATGTTGGTGTGCCTAAATTTGGAAAATGTAATGTTCAAGTCAGGACTCCTGGTTGCCAGGTTCAAAAAGTGTCTCTAGATCCTGAAAGCAGAAAGGAATTTATTGGCAGGATCTTGGTGGGTATGGTGATGGGGGGCAGTTCACAGAATCACCAGGAAAGCTGAAGATCCAGGCTCATAAAATGGTGAATACAGATGTAGCCCCAAAAAGCAAATTGCTAAGGATGCCTTCTCAGACCCTGTGTCCCCAGGATAACCATCATTGATCACATGGCTGGGCTCTGTGGCCGCTGATGTTGGCTGTAGCATCCTCTGGGTTCTCCATTCCAGTGCAACCAGAGAGAATGAGCCTTGAATGCCTGCACGCCTTGGCCACTGTTCCTGGATGGCACATTCGGTGAGCCAAGCTGGGTTGCGCCTGGCTCTCCAGCTGCCCAAAGTGGAGAAAGGGCATACCTGCTCCCCTCAGTTTCTACAGGGAGGAAGCAGGACCTGTCTTGGGATTCCTCATCCCTTCACGGGTGTTTGGCTGCTGGGAGACTCCCCTAAATTGTCCCTAGAGCTATGAAGAAAGAGAGAGCAACAACCTGAAAGCAATACCCGAAATGAAAGGCTCAGAAGGGATCCCTTCCAGCTGATAGACACCTCCTTCTCTACACAGTGACCTTTCTGCAAAGCATGATGATGTGATGAAAAGGGTTGCTGTTGCCAGATACCTACTGGTAGGCTCAGAAACGGGTCTTCTGGAGCCCGATGGGCGGAGGCAAAGGCTTTCTCTGGAAAGGGACAGCAGATGGTATTCTTTGCCACCCCTGAAAGAAAAACGGCTGGAGGAAGCAGTGGGGCTCCATCTGGGAGGAAGCCTGTCTTCTGTGGCCAAGCAGTCAATGTGTTTGCAATCCTTACACTTTCTGCGGGGTTCTCGCGGAAGGGCAGATGGTAGAAGGCTGAAAAATTGCAACCAGGAAGAACCGTACCTCTTCGCATTACTTCGGAACAGACAAAACAGCTCTGAGAACCTAAAGGCAGAAGATCATAGAGGGGAATGGGGGAACATATGCCGGGAAAGGCACAAATGATTTATTAAGGGAGATGAAAAGGTGGATGGGCATCAGGCTCTGATATTTGAAAATGTTGGTGGCCGAAGAGTTTATCCTGCCTCCCAATCTGACCCACAGGATTGAGCCAGAAAATGTGTTCATGACTGTTTCCATGGCTCTTAGTCAGCTCCAAGTCATTTCCCCTTTCAGATTATTTCCATTTTAAGGCCCAATTTCCATTTGCTGTTTGATCTTCTGCTTTTAAGACATTCAGCCAATATCACCATCGGCCTCGTGCCAGGTTTTCTTGCGAGGCTTTGAACTTGTCCTTTATCCTTTATCCTTGTAGGTGGACTCTGTAACTGTCAGCTCCCAGGTAGGCAGGGTTTCGCTGAAAAGGTGGAGGTCAGACTGAAAACCGGAAAACCCCTCTTCTAAACACCAGTGGCTGTTTGGAATAAAAAGTTCTGTGGCAAAGTAATGATGTGATAATCAATTTATTAATGACTAATAAATGATTTGCTACAGTTGAACATGACAGTTCCAGCATTAACAATTATATGGAGCTCCCGAGAGAAATTTATTCTTCAGTTTTAGAATTATATTTACTCTACCTTGAAATGCCTTTCAAAAAAAATATTCTCAGTTTAAGTCTTCACCAGTATTAATAAAAAAAATTATTCTGGGGTTGGGTCCGTCTGACATAAACCAAGCTATAAATGGTTCAGTGGTTCTTTGTGTCGTCCACCAAAATTGTTCGATGGTTTTCTGCCTCAATTTTCAGCTCTTGAAGGAATTATTTCCCTTTGTATTTTCACAGCTCATAAGGGCATTACTGGCTAGCAGGAGTACTTAACCCCCACCACCGCCCCCCCCTTCCCCAGTGACCTTTGCCACTTTTCTGCAAAACGAGCCATTTGGAGGTGGTTTGGCCTTACCTGTTAGGTTCACCCTCCTCTATTCCAAGGAGTCAGGGACTACACTTTCCCATTGTCACTTTTCCATTGTTTCTAAATCCTAGGGAGAGTTTGATTCTAAATGATGCAGATGACAGCACCTAGTAAAGTGCCCTTGTAGATTTAATCGCGTACGTGCCGCTAAAAATCACATAATGGATGAACAACACAGAAAAAAAGCTCTCGCCACCCACACAGGTCGTGATAAAACAGGGCAGCGTTTTGCACTTGCCTCAGCGGTATAGCCTGCGAAGCCGTTCTGACCCCCATCTTTCTCCCCCTTCCTTAAAATTTCAGCTTCATCTCAGGCAGCTGCGGAATCGTGAAACAGAATGCCACTGTCTCTGTGTTTCCCAAACTATGCGTCTTCACCGCGGACTGCCCATCTCGATGGCATGCTTGCCAAAGAATTAAACCCAGAATATTCATTTAGCCTCTTATTATTTCCCAAGAAAGAAAGAAAGGGAACTTCCTTGCCCTTGCCCTTGTTCCTCTATGCTGTTCCCATCGTAAGATGCTCCGTGGAAGGGAGCCGAGCGGTGGGCAGTGGCTGAGTCCCCGATAAGGAGCGCCTCACATTTCCCTGGCATTCCCATTTGCTAGAGCGCTGCTGCGGCCGCACGCCTGATTGATATATGACTGCAATGGCACTTTTCCATTTGACATTCTCTCTCTCTCTCTCTCCCTCTCCCTCTCCCTCTCTCTCTCTCTCCCTGTGTCGCTTAAACAACAGTCCTAACTTTTGTGTGTTGCAAATATAAAAGGCAAGCCATGTGACAGAGGGACAGAAGAACAAAAGCATTTGGAAGTAACAGGACCTCTTTCTAGCTCTCAGAAAAGTCTGAGAAGAAAGGAGCCCTGCGTTTCCCCCCAAAGGTAAGCAGGAAAACAAGCGCTGACGGCTTGCCTAGGAAATTACTTCTTTCCAAACCGAGCATTTCATCCTCCTCTCAGACAAAGAAAAAAACCTTTAAATACCACTTAAATTTGCATTAATTGAATTTGCATTAATCGGTAGTATGCTAGCTTTGTGGGTTTCTTTTTTTTTTCTTTTTCTTTTTCTTTTTTTTTTTTTAACGAAAGGGTCTTTGAAGTCTGTGACAGAGCAGGGGAGCCTCACGGAGAGGGTGGAAAATCCCTTTGGGTTTGACCGAAAGGGATTTCATTTTCAAACTCTCTGCGTAGTTCAATGTAACTTTGTAATGGTTCTTCTATTTGACCCAGTGAAAGGAAGACTGGGAAGCAGCATTGGACGACATGGATTCCCAAAGCCCCAGTTTCTTCCCCACTGCCCCCATCCCTGTTACAATGGGGGCACTATGAACGCGGGCAAGCCTGAGAGTTTAAAAGCGCACTGTTTACTTTTATTACTACTTCTGTATGCTGCTGATCTCCTGCCAGGGCTCCGCCGGAGTGCTTAGAATGACTTCAAACAATAGGCAACATTTATTTCTAGCTTTCTGTATCACGCTTTGCAGGAATCCTGTTCCTTTGCACTATCCTTCCAATGTGCAAGGACTTCACTTCCATAGACGCAGGCAGGAGCACTGGGGAGAGAGGAGGATGGGTTTACTATAGGATTTTGATTGGGCAAAAAGTCCGAGGAAATGCATGCTGTTTGCCTTGGCCTTATTGCCACACTGTCCAAACGGTGACCGAGAAAGGATGCTCCCACCGGCGCAGAGATGGGGACCTGTAGGAATGACTCCTACGAACACCTGAGGAATATTCGGGCAGGGTGGGGGGGGTGGGGGTTCTTTCTAGCTCCTGAATGCAAGTTCTCTCTTTAACAATTGGGCTGTAGGAGGCCTGGGCAAAACTCTTTCTTGGGGGACGGGAAGTTTGTGTACAGAATGTTAATGACTCGGAACGCCCTGTAACTGAGGCTCATTGTAATTCAGAAGCCCAGATAAACCTGCATGGAAGAGTTGACTCCCTTCTCCACTGAGATTCAGGTGCAGGAAAGGAAGCACTTTGGCAAGACGGGAGTCCCACTTTCTGTCCTTTGTAATTGTCATTGATAACAGATACGGATGCTGCGAAATGTCTCATTTCTAATAATAGTGTATTTTAATGACAAGGACCTGGCATCGGCAAATTGCTCCAACACAGGATATTAAATCCCCGGTGCGTTTGAAAACGTAGAGACGCCTAAAATGCAGTGTGGGCTGTGGGTGTCAACGAATGGGGGGCCCGGGGAGCTGCAGAATGCTTCTCAAGGGGGCCTTTAGACCAAATGAAAATATCGGCCCATTTTATTCTCACCGGTCTGGCTTCCGAAATTAAACTTGAGGGTCTTCTTGACCAGATTTCACTGTGGAGCGGGAACGTGGCTTATGGGGGAACCTTCCTGATCTCCTTTAATAACTAGCCTAAAGGGCATTGTTGAGTGAAAATCCAGCTTTTGAAAGAGTTAATTTACAGCCCCGAGATATTCACGATTTGAGAAAGCCCGAAAAGATACTATGGATTCTATTGCTATGCAATTTTGCAGTGACTTTTTTTTTTTTTTTAAACTCCTCTTTAAAAACTCCTGCTGTTAACAAAGCAGTGGGCTGAGTCAAAGCAATATTCTGGTACTGTTACTCAGATCATTTTACGAGAGTGTCTGAACCCAGAACGCCAAGTTTTGCATCATTTGCTTTAAGATATATTTGGTTCAGATAAAGGGGGAACTTGGTGGAGGACTTCTTGACCCTCTGTGTACCAAGCAGCTGACACCCCCAGATGGAAATATGCCTGTGGAGTTTTCAATCTTAATTCGAGTTCCAATGACGCTGTCAAGGGGAAAATAAATCATTTTTCAATACATTTAACAATTTCCAATTCATTTATTTTCCTGGGCCCTTGAAAAATGTGAATTTCTCGGCATCCTAGCCACCGATGGTGGCCAGCAATTTCTACTGTACTTGAAGGACTCACAATTCAAGCGCTATTATTCTTACTAGTGAATTATTCATGCCATCAACCTTTTAAGAAATGATGCTAGTCCTGCTGGATGTGAAGGTGACTGAGGTATTGTCCCAAGGCCCAGTTCTCGGTCTGTATGCTATCTCCAGTCAGATTTGGGGACTGACACGGACTTTGCCAATGGCTAAACGCGTCCATGACTGCCTTGTTACAAAGGCCCATTTCAAATATCTGCTGAGACCCCAATTTATTTGCAACGACTGTCGCTTATCAGTGGGTTTTCTTTCCATTTGTGACGAAGGGGTTCCCCTGAGGCCTTTATCACCGAATCTTGGGTACACATCACTCACAGCTAGCATAGCGCGGATCTTTCCCTCCTGGGTAGAGGAAGCCTGGAAAAAGGACAGTTTATCCTTTCTCTGTTCCCTTGAGCATACTTGGGAAAGGACCACGTGCTATCTCTATCAGGGATGGCTGTGAGTCACCTACACTCAGCAGCTGACATCAGGGCCACTGGATGAATCACTGAATTAGAAACATGCACAGAGCAAGATGCTATCACTGGCTCCCACCACTTACTTGAACCGCCCCCAGGATCCAAACCAGTGACCTCTGGGTCTGGCTTGAATTCAAGGGGCCCCTGGGAAGAAGATGCCGGAAGTCGTTCCCTAAAACCCAGGTCCCCATCAGAGCCACACACAGGGTTGCTTTCAAATAACGAAGTCTTCTGTTTTCTGGCATGGGTAGGTTACTGGGGGCGTTGGTGGTGGGGGGGGACCCTGAAGACAGCATCACCAGAGTCCTTGATTCAGCCCTTATCAGCAGATAATCCCCCGTGGTTGGATTAAAATGCCTCTGACTCCCTGGGGTGCCTGACTCACCCTAGCCAGCCTCGGCTTCTTGGCCAGCGGCCTTGAAGGCCAACCTCACCTCTTCCCATGAACGTCAGCTCCTGCTACTTTGTCCAGCCCCCACCACCCCCCAAACCCAGCAGGGCCAGTAAGGGCAGAAGGGATGGGGAGGCAGGTGGACAGATAGAAGTACTAGGGCAGAGGCTGGTGGCTGGGTGAGCTCCAGGGCCCAGATCGCTGTGGTCTGCCTTGGCTGTGATCAGCTGTCATTTCCTCTTCGTGTATGACACTGGGGAACATATTAAAATTTGTCTGGGATGGTATGTTTGGAATTCCTCTGATGCCCCACCTCACCAACTTACCCGGACAATAAAAGCAAGGTTGTAAGCCTTTGAACAGCTGGCCGGCTATATATTTCCCCGCTTTCTTTCGCATAATCTAATTCAGAAAAGAATCCAGTGAGACTGGCAGTGCCATGTCTGGGTACTCGCTCCCGGCAAGTTCTTCCTCCGCCACCTCCTTCCTGCCCGCCCTGGAATCTTCCTGGGTGGCATGTGGCTTTTATTTTCTTTGGCTTTCCACCACTCCCTTCCCCCACCACCACCGCGCGCCTGAGCTCCTTCCATTGTGAGCTCGCTCTTTGCTCTGCCTGTTTTCCAGACAGCCTGGGTCCCGCTCCATCCGGGGAGAGTGGCCCGTGAGGTCTCCCCATCTTCATAGTAATCTCAGGATGTCATTCTTGGCAGCGGCTCTGCCGGGGCTGAGAGGATCGGGGGGCTTTCTGGAGCCCTGAGCCTGAACCCACTCGCAGAGAGGAGCAGCCACATGGCTCGGCTGCCCTTCAGGGCAGGGCTGGGGTGACCCGGGTTGGCAGGGACGAGAGCATACCATCACAATGACCCGCGCGTCTCCAGCGCAGGGCTGGGGGTAGCAGAGCTCTGGGAACGCCTGGATGCCCTTCGGCCTACATTAAGAGAAATGTGGTTATTCTCTGTTTCAGGGGAGAGACAAGTGGCTTGCTGCAAAGCTCCCCGGATCCTCAGGCCCTGCTCCGCCCCCTTTCTCCATCCTTCCCACATCCTTACCTTCCCAAGGAAAAAGAAGGACAGACGGGGTTTTGAATTTGGCTAACTGGGGCCTGAAGGTCTTTTGGAAACCCATTTGGGGAGAGAGGGAGACGGGAGAAAACGGATCCTAGCCGGAGCCCAAGTACAAATGTGTGGGGCCGGAAAACTGGGGAAGACTTTTTCTTCCCTTTTTTTCTTTCTCTCAACAGCAGAATAGCCCATTGGTTTAGGAGTTGCTAATGGAAGGCACTGGGACTTCTCCGTTAGACCTTCCCATTTAAGAGCCTGGGGTCACCCGCTCTGTGCGGCATCATTAAAAGATGCCACTCATGTCCTTGGGACCAAAAGGTATCAAAGAGCCATCTACAATGCCGCTTCCTATCCCTTTTCTTCTCCTGGGGGTTTTCGTCGTCTTTTCCGAATTAGCTAAAGTTCATTAAAAGACCCAGAATGAGAAATTTAACACAGCTGAATTAAAATGAGTCTTTTCCTGTTCACTTGACAAGGGCGGGGGCGGGCAGGGGGGGGGAGTGGAGAAAGGAAAGAAAGAGAAGAAAAGAACCAACTCCCCTCCTCTGCCACTTCTTGGGTTTTAATATGAATTATTCCATACAAGTCCCTAGGCTAGAGGATCTATTTAAAGACGCCTGGCAGCATGAAGGGAGAGGGTAAAAATACAACCACTCTTTTGTCCGTCAAAGGTTTTCTTTGGGAGGACATTAAGAGCATTCCTATTTTCCTGTCTGCCCTGCCAGTGGCACCGTTCCAGCCGGTAGCACCCACTCCTCACCCGTCGGATCAGCAACCATGAACTTGTGTGTCTGAGCACCGCGGCCACAAAGGATGCGGAATCCTTCCGCCACCCCCGTGTGTGTGCGGGGGGCGGGGTGCGGGGAGGAAAAGGGGGCGCCGGCTCCGCGGTGCAGGTTTGCGTGCTGCACATTCAGACACCCACACATTCGAGTTTTTGAGGGAGACTGGGCCGATGGTATTCTGTGTGACGCCAGCTGTCCTCACATCTGCAAAGCTTTCTTCCCGCGTGTCTGGCAAGAGTTTGCTTGGGACCAGTCGTGCTTACTGTCCCCTCCATCAGAGGGTCTCAGAGTCTGACGGCTGAGCCTACAAGGCTGAGAAGTCACACCCCCCTAGACCCGTTCTCAATGGTCAGAACGTTAACACCCTGGATGGGGTTCATGGTCTGGAACAAATGCTTTTTTGTTGGAGACAGTGCTGACTCAGAAAATTCAAAGAATGGGTAACTTCAGTCCACAATATAGCCCCAGTGCTTATACTCAGGAATTCATCCAGTTTGAGGTCCTTTTCACCCTCATGTCAAGATCTGCACTTGAACGTTGACTAGTAGCTTTAAACTTGGTTCTATTAGATTTGCCATTGATGTATGTTTCTTTTTTCTTTCTTTTTTTTCTTTGTTTCTACCAAAAGCTAAGAATTTTTCAGACCATTTTCTCTCTTCCAAGGCCTGGCTCAATCCCAGCTTCTCCTTTTAAGCTGTGATCCAACCAGTTGTAATATCCTCTAAAAAATGAAAGGGCAACAGGTTAATACATTCAAGAAAGTTGATGAGCTGTCAGAAAATGCTCAGGGATAACCTTTCTGCAGTGTTGCAAACCAACAATAGCTCTAAACAGGGAGTCCCCTTCCATCCTGCCACCAATAGGGAATACAAATAGGTCACGGGAGAAATGACAAAAGAGAAGAAGGAAGGACTATTTTTGATGTTCCAAATCTGCTGCCACAAATTTTCAAATAGCCCACTTTCAGGAAGGGAAGCTTCCCTTCATTTCACCTGCTCTCTCCCAGGGAGGAGGATTTGAACCCTGAAGTTGCCTTCTTTACTTGGCATTAGAAAAGGAGGTCAACTCCTCCAGGAAAAAAGCATCCCCCTCTCCTCTGCTCCAAGTAAAATGTAGGCATCTACATGCCTAAAATGGACGTGAAGAATCAAAGTCCAATTTCTTTTTTAAACAGGAGGTGATGGTTCAGGATTTGATACATTTCTGTGATTTTTCCTCCAGAGGATGGGAAATTAGTCCTTTTCAGGATTTAAATTTTTCTTTTGAGGTTTGAAGTCCAAGGGCAGCAGAATGGAATGGTGAGAGGAGAACCAACAATCCAACAATGTAGCTGTAGTGTGCGGAGTTTAAGCGAAGCAGAAACGCGGACAGGAGACCAACAGCCCACTACGTTCAGAATTATGAGCAATACAGAGAAACGTATTTCTACATGATTTTATTTTAACCGTGCCCCTTTGACAGAAGTCTGAATCCCCAAGTCTTCTGGATTGCAATGGGATTGAATTCAGTATTCAACTTCCACAGTTGGGCAGAAAAGATGAATTGAATAGAGGCTGAGTTGGTTCCATTGTTTATGCCCCATTTCTAACTAAGGGCCCTACAGCTGTTAGGTGAGATCACTACCCACCATTCCAAAATGCTGTTGTGGCTGAGGATATTCAAATGCAGCTTTGGAAACACTTTGCTGGACACTTTGAAGAAAAGCCAACATACTCATTTGGCCCCAGGGTGAGAGAAAGCCTGTTCCCTGAACTGACACTAGTCACCTCTCTTCTCCTAAGGCCATACCAGAGCCAGCAGTCCAGGGGCAGAGAAAATATCAAGTGGCTTCAGCAGCAGGGTCCCCAGAACACCTGGCTACCTTTTCTTTTCCACAGGGAGAGAATGCATTCATGCTTTGGGGGGGGTGGGAGGGCAGACTGAGTCCCTGGGCTGAGTGGGTGTCTCACAACTCCCCTGCTTCCTTTCCAATGGTAAGTGGTAGAAATGTGTCTCGTCTGTGATGTGAGACCCCCTTCCTGGGAAAGACTGGGTAAAATGAAGGGAACCTTCCCTTTCTGAAATGGGGCCATTTGAATGCAGTGGAAGGGCAGTGGCAGATTTTGAACATAAACACATCCTTCTTCCTTCTTCTCTGTTACTTCCGTTATGGCTTCCCATCACCCTGTTTTCATTCCCTGTTGATGGAAGGATGGAGAGGGACTCCCTGCTTAGGGCTGTCCTTGATTTGTGGCACCGCAGAAAGACCACCGCTAAGCATTTTCTGACAGCTCATCACCATATCAGTCACAGCTCATAGTGGAATGGTAGGCTTACAGAAATAATCCAAAGCCCCAGAGGAAAAGACTTGAGCCGTCTCATGCTTTTCGGCACATGGGTAATCAGACTTCATCACTTCCAATTTATGCAAGGTTTTGTACTCTAAAAGTCAAGCATGAGGAACTCAGAGTGAGTCTTTCCTTAGCAACTATAGAACCCCATAGAAGCCCAGCACTAGATCCAAGAGCCATAACCATAACCAACAAGCAACTCTTATAGACCCAAGTCCCCACCTAGGGCTTCTGGAATGTACCTCCCTTAGCACAAAGGTTCTGTAGATGTTTTACAGAAACATCTGTAAGTTTGTAAGTTTGTAAGCAGAGTGCCTTGCTCTTGACAACTGGGACCTTATCTATTCCGCACCTGCAGAGGAGACAACTCTTCTAACCAATCTCCCTCTTCTATCCTGAACCAGAGTGTGGCCCCGCTAGGGGATGAGGATCTGTGGCTCAAACTCGGTTTAGAATTAAGGTCACTCATGGGGAAGATTCAGGAGGGCTAAATTCCGCTTATATCACTATCATCAAAAGAAAGATGTCTACTTCTACCATGACTGCTCACTATTAGCCTTTGTCCTCTCCCCAAGTGGTGAAGACTGGAAAGAAACACTATACATTTTAAGACAGTTCTAAGAGTCACAGGGACTGCGTAAATATCTTCGCCAGCCACTCCTTATTATCAACAGCATATTCTTAATTTATAACTATATTTGGTAACTTCAGGCACTGAGTCAATTGGTTATTAAGGGCTCTTTTTATTTCAGGCCACCAATATGGCTTCATCAAAAGGGCAGATTGTTATGGCTTGACCTTCGGTTTAGCTTCAGGCACCACATGATGATTTGTTTGGACTTTTCTGCAGTCATTAACTTCCTGAGGAAGAAAGGAACCCTTTCTGTAGTATTGCTTCAGGGAAAATGAAGCCCCAAAGCAGGTGCTGTCCTCTGAGAAGGTAGGAGAGAGCTAGAGAATGTCAGAAATGGGGAGAACCACACAAGCATCTGGACCAATCTGTTCATTTTGTAGATGGGAAAACAGAGTCCCAGAGAAGGCAAGGGACTTGCTCAAGATGGCATAGCCAATGATGGGAAGTGTAGGGCTCAGAGCTTGAGACTCCTCAGATCAGCCGTCCTTCCAGTAGAGCAGGCAACAGTAAAATGTTCTTCAGGTTTCAGAATGCAGTATAATAATTATCTACTATTTCTGACCAATGCGTGCAAAACACTGGGACACGTGACACTTAGCATGGGTTGGACATGGGTTTGGGGAAGAAGAGGTCAAAGCTGTAGGTAAGGGAGAGTTTGAATAACAATGAGAGGTTCTTCTGGATGTCCCGAAAATCAAGATTTGAAGTTTCAGTCAAGTCTCAAGGTCAAGTCCTCCCACACCAGTCCCTCCCAAGACAGTAAAACTATTTAATCCAAGGACACACACACAGGAGGAGCCATTGACATTGGCCCATTCTCAGAAATTACTTCTGTTCCCAGTTCTTCTTTTTTGCACCCTCATTTACTCTGGGGTTGTGATTTAGTGCTTCTCTCCTGGGCTGTATTTCTCCTGCCCTCTTTCTTCCTTCCCCCCACCCCCACCCCCAACCCCCATCGCTTTTCTTCCTCCATCTCCACCACTGCTGAGTCTAACCATGCTTGGCTAGTAATGCAGGCTGGGGGAGCACAGAGCCCTGTAGACTGGAGGACTGCTGTTGAATTGCAAAGATGTCACCTTCTCTCCCTGCTTAGGTGGCACTGCGGGGGCAGGCATGGCCACCTCTGATTGGAGAATGGACACCGTGAGCTGACAGGGGCAGGAGCCGTAGTCTCTCTAGTGACCTTGTGGCTCCCAGCCTTGGTATTGCTGCCTCCAGGTCAGCCCAGGCTTAGGTACTGGGCTGCCACTGATGTGCAGCCAGAGAGGAATAATATCAAAAACAATTCGTTGAGCACATGGGATGCTTGATAAAATCCAACATGCTGTTTACAGTTTATAAATTAAGTTCCTTGGGAAGAGGCATCTGACTTATTCTCCAAGGCATCTAGCTGACTAGATCCAATAGGAATTCTTTGAGTTCCTGAGAAGGGGCTACTTAGCACTTCACACTCTCTGATTAGACCTAGAATTTTTTCTTCCCTAAGCCTCGTGTGAAGCGTTATCTAGTGGCGAGCTTTCTTCCACACTTAAACCTTTGATTTTTATTTTTGGCGATTCCTTGGAGAGAGGTTCTTGGTTCTGCCCTCTCTACCTGACTCAGGCCTGATATGATTGTCTGAAATGAGAGTAAATATCAAATCACTCTTGTCTGTGACGCTGACACCATTCCAAAGTCATGATATTTTATCTGCTGAACTTGATCTTCTTAGAAATGATGCAGTGCATGTTGGATATGAATTAGGTGGTGAGGGAGTTTATCCTTGGGTCCAAAAAAAGTCACCCAGGAAACAACAGGCCAAGACTCTTTGCTTGTAGATGCGGTGAGCTGGAAGAAGGCACTAGAACAGGACCTATTTTTTTCCCCCGCTGACCCTTAACTGTTATCTGCTAGAGCAAAAGGAGACACTTAGTAAATGCTTACGGAATATGTGTTCAATAAATATCTGTAGAAAGAAGCCATGGGAGGCATTACGTGCATGTATTAATACTGAAAACAGCCCAGGGTGGGAATCCGGATACCAAAGCTCCACCCTCCCTTGCCTGGCAAGCGGGGCAAGAATAAGGCCATTCTTGGCACATGCCCCTGGTCTTAGCCTGTTGCTGGAATAACTTGCGTGAAACCAGCACTTTACCCTCTGCCAGGCAGAAGGTCAGCCCACGAGTGAGCTGCTCTGTGGACACAACACCATCTCTCACCCAGGAGGCTGAGCCCGCTATGAGCTCTGCTATATTATTTCCCTGAGGATGACAGGTGGGGAAATCTGGGCACCAGTTGTTCTTTTCCACTGGTATCGTTTGGAGGGTAGCTCCAAAGTCGGGCACGCCGGCCTACGTGCCTCTCCTGCCGGCAGAGGCTCCACATGGGAGCTATGAGAATGTGGGCTCTGTACATCCGCCAAGTCCATGTCTCAGAGGCTGTACCCAGAGCACGGAGCAGCCCTGGAGCTCCCAAGTTCAGCAAGTGAGTTGCTTTCTCAGTCAGACCATCACTGGCTGGCCGAGGTTCTAAGTCTTGATGGGCAGTGTTTGGTTTTTATGATCCGTGACTTTAAAAAAAAATGAAAGCAAATGGGAATTAATTTAATTTTGAGGAACATGCCCGAAGCTCTGACAAGACAAGACGATACCCCTAGGCTGTCATAAGTCGGATCTCAAGTGATGGGAATTTCCTTCATTTTGACTCTCCTCTTTGTGAGTGTTGCCCTCAGCACCGTGCACTTCTCATCTGGGCACACCCCACCAACACCAAGTTCAGATGAATCTGACTTCATGCCACTCGGTTTTCGAGCATTATGCTTATTTCTTTCTTCATATGATGTGAACACTTTGGGTGAAAATCCCAAAGTTAAGTGGCAAGAATTTTACCTTTATGTTTTGAGAGTTCAGTGGTCTGTTTACATCGTTGCTTGAATTCTTATTTCAGAGTTTAATATAAAAACTGAACAAAAAGTACCATGCTTTGTGAGCGTGTTGACCTGAAAAGTGTATTTCTTATTAGCAGTCAAGCAGCATTTTCTCTGACATGTTTTTCTACTTTATCTTTATTACTACATCTGGGTTCAGCTTATCATCTTTAAAGAGAATATCAGATAATAAAGTTATATTTTGTGTGACATTAACTGTCTCTTTATCATTATATGCTTCACAACACTTGTCTGCAAAAGTTTTATTCAACTTTCAAGAAAAAACAAATTCAACTGTGCTTGCAATTCAAGATGTCGCTACTAGGTGGCAGTACTGCTTAAGAATTAAATGATCCACTAGGAAGACAGAAAAGACTAACTAGCATGTCTTCCAAAATTTGTAAGAAATAAAAATATAAATTACTAAAATACTCAAACTGGCACAAACATTCAACATCCATTAATTTAATTAGTATTTTTAAGCCAAGTTTGGAAAGAGAAAGTACAATTTTTTTTTAAGATTCTATTTATTTATTTTTCAGAGAGAGAAAAAGCACATAATGCACAAGTGGGGGTCTGGGGCGGGGAGCAGCAGGCAGAGGAAGAAGCAGGCTCCCCGCTGAGCAAGGAGCCTGACACGAGACTTGATCCGAGGACCCCAGGATCATGACCTGAGCCGAAAGCCGACGCTTAACCGATTGAGCCACGTAGGCGTCCCAGAAAGTACACATTTTTTAAATGAAGTTTTAGACAGGTAATACATTCACAAATTCAGAAATTTACAAATTCAAATGTATGTATACAGTGAAAGTCTTTTTCCCATACCTGTCCATAACTAATTGTGTATCTTCTTGAATATCCTTCCAGAGCTTCTCTGTGTAAATATCAATGAACACAAATATATATTCTTACCCTTCCTGGTATAACACACATCAGTAGAGTTTCTGCACCCTTCTTTATACAGTTGCATAGTATTCCAGGGTATGAGTGTTGTGTAATAGAGATTGGTATTTTGTGCAGTTTCCAATTTTATGCTGTGATGACCAATGCCGAACTAATTAATCACATGCTAGTGGGATTGCACGTGTAGGATAATTCTCAGAGATGGACTATCTGGGTCTAAGCATTCACATATATAGGGTCTTGTTATTGATTGCTGTTGCTTATTTTTGCCATCAAGCTGTATGTTTTCTTTTCATTTGTTTCTTTCATTTAACCATACCTCCTGGCCATGGCTCTGAAGGGGAGAGGGAGGGCCAGGACTGGAATGTCTACTTTTCCCTTCATCCCTTTGCCATTGACTCCTGGGGGAAATATCGATAGACTGGAGTGGTGAAAGAAGAAATCTAATAAATTCCTTTTCTGAGACTAATTAAGGCTTCAAAGACTCAGATAACCACTTGGGATAACAGTCATATTGAAACTCAGGAAATGGTCAGTAATACGGCAGCCTCTGAACATTGAATCCAAGAAAGCTCTGGCTCTTTGAGTTGAAATCTTGGTGAGTTTCAGTGTGATATGCAGCTGAAGAGAAAACAAAGAATACTCTTTGGCATCTCTTGCCAATTTGGAGCTTTAGCTCAGGTTTGACCAATTTCAATGAGATGCTGCAATTAGCATGTTCACGAGGGAAAGTGGTGCAGAGTTGTATGAAAATACGCTCTTAACTTCAGGATTATCTTCTGCCTATGGAGATGGTGGTGACTGGATCCATAAGTACCAGGCGGTGTCATTTTAGGTCAAAAGGGCACTACAGACTCCATCTTTTCCATTTCTCTTATTCTACAGATGAGGAAACTGAGGCCACACCTGTTTAAATGCCGTGAGCCAGGTCTCCCAGTTACTCAAGGGCAGGGCTTGAGCCCAAGTGGGTCTCCTCATTACTGGTCCCTGCTGGTCCTGCAATTTATAGGATTTCTCTGACACATATTCGCTGAGAATTTGCCATTGCCAGGGATGCTCTTGTCTGAAATGGCCCTTTGCCACACTCCATTTTCAGTCTAGGATCCCCTGCCCCACACTCACAAGAAAGCTAACTGAGGTTAAGTGGGTCTGGGGCCATTCTATTGGAACCAAACTAATTGACTTATATGGACTTGAACTTCTTCTCCTCCTCCTCCTCCTTCTTCTTTTTAAGATTTTATTTATTTGAGAGGGGCAGGGTATGCAGAGGGAGAGGGAGAAGCCGACTCCCTGCCGAGCAGGGAGCCCAACTCGGGGCTTCAGCCTGGGACCCTGGGATCATGACCTGAGTGGAAGGCAGATGCTTAACCGACAGAGCCACTCAGTCACCCCTATTTTTAATTTTTAAAAAGAATTTATTTATTTAAGAGAGAGAGTGTGCAGGAGCACAAGCAGGGGGATCTGCAGAGGGAGAGGGAGAACCAGGCTCCCCGCCGAGAAGGGACCCAGACTCGGGGCTCTATCCCAGGACCCTGAGATCAGGACCTTAGTTGAAGTTAGACGCTTAATTGACTGAGCCACCCAGGCACCCCTGGACTTGAACTTCTAATCTTGATCTTATTAATACTTTGCCCCGTTTATTTGGACCGTCCATGAGTAGGAAATTTAAAAAAAAAATGTTGTACAATGAACAGAACAATCAAACTCTTACCTGAAATACTTTCAAAACTTTTTTCTGAGGCTTTAATTATTATCTTCCTTTTGTTTGGGATGCAATGACAGGTCTCCCCAGTTGTCCTAAATGTTTGAAAATATTTGTGACACTCTGTCTTCTGGTGTGATAAAAAGCACCCACGTTGGCCAGGCTTAGGAGGGTTGGTGAGGTGGTGCGCAGCGCTCTCCGCTTTGTCCAAGATGCATATGGTTAAAAGAACAAAGCAGATTTCCAGGCCCCTATCGGCCCTGATCCCATTTTACTGGTAAGTCTTTGCTCTAACCACCACTTCCTTTTTCGAATTAGGCCGCGTGCTCAGGCTACAAGGCTCTGTCGAAATGTGTGACTCTTTGGCGAATACGTACGTGTTGCTTTAATCACACTGGAGGCCAGTTAGCATAATGTGTATTTCAGATGCCGTTTGCCACTGATGCTGGGGGGCATGGGGCTTACACCAAAAACAGGATGAGCCTAAAGCAGGATGAGCCCTAGTGGAAAAGTAGGTGGGTGGGTGGGTGGGTGGGTAATGGACTTGGAAATGGAAAATATACCTCTTTCCCGTGGGATGTGGCTTGTGTTCATTAGCGCTGACCTGTCTGTTTTCTGGCCCTGTGAGCTGATGTTGACACCAGAGATCATTGAGAAACTGAATAGACCCTCCCCCACTGCCAAGCCAGGGATAAAGATGAGACCACCCAATGCAGTTGTGCTGGGGCCAGAACCACATGTCTAATCTTTACCATGAGTTCCAACTCTTCTTGCTCCTCGAAACATGGACTCTGGCAATTAAAGTCAACATGTGCTTCCACTAAACCACGGTGTCCACCTCCGAATGGTTACAAATAAGCTCTGGGGGAGGGAGCGGGTTAGAATGGGCGATGGCCTATGCTAAGGGCGCTCGAGAAACCAACCGCTGTCATTCAAAATGACGTGGAAAAATTCTACTCCATACCCCCTGGGTTCCATTCGTTTTTCTGGGTAAATGTTCCCCGGGGAAAATAATTTCTGTTTTCATTCCAGCTGTGCAGCAGATCTCGCGATGATGGATTGCAAGTGGAAAGAGTAAGACAAGACTCGGGGGGCCTACAAAGGACAATGACAACCAGAAAGCTTCAGCCGGATCCTGCCCTTTGCTCGAAAGGGACTGGATCCTAGGAGGCGAAGGCATTTCCCATTCCTAGTCCTCTGCCTCCCTCTGCTGTCCCTTCTCCGAAGTTTTTCCTTACAACAATGAGAAATCATGTACTAGCTGCATCCTTTTCTATGCTCTCCCTGCTGGCGCTAATGGGAGATACGGACAGCAAAACGGACAGCTCCTTCATGATGGACTCGGACCCTCTACGCTGCATGAGGCATCACTATGTTGATTCTATCAGTCACCCATTGTACAAGTGTAGCTCGAAGGTAAGATCCTGATGTCTGCGAACGTTAGCGCTACTTCGCAGAGACAGGAGAGAAGCCCGCGTTCCTTTGTCAAGGGATGGAGAACTATGACCGTAGCCCAGACCTGAGCTCTCCGGCTGGCCCTGTGGGGCTTGAGGGAGAATCTTGCTCTCAGGGTCTCCCAGCAGGCTTTGAACCTTTGTCAGTAAAGCTGCCTGATTGACCACGTACATAATCCCAGACAGCTTCTCTCTTTTCAGGCTACTCAAAGTCAATAGGAAAGGCTGGAAGGTTCTCATCATGCAATTGTCGCTCTACACAAGACGAGGCAGGTGTGTTTCTTCCTTGGCTGTGAAATTTAGCAGCAGTAGTGTTCTTTATCGAGATAGAAAAGTGGTGTCTACAGGTTCTCGTGAATCCTGCTACCTCCACCAGCAGTAAAGAGGAAGCAGATGCCAGAAATACGACTGAGCAGTAAAATGTACTTGTTGGGGTGGGGTGGGGGGGCTCTTCAAAGAGAATCCTGTTGGAATAGCTGCTCGCTGACCTTGTGGTCCAAGCCTTTCTCCACCTGCCATGCTTACGTTAAAATGATTTCAAAAGATACATGGCAAGTGGATCATTTCCCATTTTTACAGGGATTATCCAAATCGCTCTTGCTTGGAGTAGGTTATATGATTTTTGGGCAGGCAACCTATGCGAGGGATGTCTCAGTGTTGGGACAAGGCATGCGTAGGAATACCATGCTTCAAAGGCCGAGAGCGGCCGGCCACAGGGACCACCCAGAAGGAAGGCCCATAGTAGCGGAAGGATAGACTCAGAATGAGAATCTCACGACCGTCACTGCCCCCAGTCACATGAATGAAATTTGCCCACATTTGGTAAATAAGAGTGTGTTTAGCCCAACCTCAGAGATTTTTCACTCTAGTTCTGAGACCAAAACCACTTAAGCATTCTCAGACAGCAAGTATTTTTTAAATTACCGGTATAATTAAGAAGTTTTTGTAATATCAGCCACTAGAATTAAGACCATATAAGTTAATGTCTCTACCCTCCATTTACAAACATGATGACTTCTGTCTGCCTTGAAAATTTCCATCACTTCTCTGATTACAACTCAATGATAATGGCTTGTTTTAGTTTGGGGGAATCCGAATTTGAGTTAAATCATTTTAACCATTATATTAATAAGATCTAGGACTGTGGGAAAAAATAGGGACTTTCCATTTAAAAACTTTCTGGCTCTTATTTGTACTTGTGGAACTAAAAAAAGGAGTAAAGAGATAAACTTAAATTTTTGTAAGACTGCAATCCCTTCTTAGGCAAAACAAAAAATACAAAAAACAAAACAAAACACTAAAGCAAAGGGAAGGGGGGAAAAAGACGGGACATGTTTTTACCACTGTGATTGCTCAGATATTGTGGGCTTGAGCAATTATTAGTTTCTCCTCCCCTCCCCCTACAGATAGCACTAGTATTTGGTGGTTTTTACTCTGTGCATGATTTCTCCCTCTGCTGAGCTGTTCTCCGTAATCATGATTCTTTAACAAAAGTGGGCATTATTAAAATTATTTCAAGGAAAATGCCAGGGTGATGATAGGAAGGAATAAGGAAATAGGAACATCTCTAAAAACTAAACACAATCCAGAGAGATTTGGTGAAATGTTGGAAGAACATCTTAGCAGCGATTGCACCAGTTAAGGGCAGGTCAGAGAAGAGACCTCGTTAACTCGAGCCCAACAAACTCACGGGGCTTGAGTGCGACTCCTAGAAACAGACTTTAGTCTACCTTTGCTCATGTACGTTCCTTCCAGAATGCCATGGTAAATGGCACAAAATTGTGATAGTAGCAGAAACGTTTATAATTTCATGGGAACAATCTGTTTTTTAACAGCCCAAATGATCTCAAATATAGCAATAGTTTTATGTAAATGGTGCTTATAATTATAAACCTTTCTTTCTTGGCCTTAAGAAGCCTGGCAGAATTTCAACTACCCAGACCTTTTCTGGATTCGATTTTCTCTATGTATCCAAGAACAAAAACTGTTTTTCATTTTTTTTTTAAAGATTTTATTTATTTATTTGACAGAGAGAAATCACAAGTAAGCAGAGAGGCAGGCAGAGAGAGAGGAAGAAGCAGGCTCCCTGCTGAGCAGAAAGCCCGACGCGGGGCTCGAACCCAGGACCTGGGATCATGACCTGAGCCGAAGGCAGCAGCTTAACCCACTGAGCCACCCAGGCGCCCCTGTTTTTCATTTTTAAATAATCTATAATTCTTGACTCTCACAGACTCAGGCTGGTCTTCTTTCTAATGGGTCTCATTAACGAAATTGTTCTTTACGGACTTGAGATAAAACATTTAGCCCGTGTCTAGGAGACAGCCAACAAGGGATTTTACAATGAGGAGACCAGGGTCGATCTTTCCTCTCTGCAAAAAGTTTCCCTCCACATGATGTTCAAAGGCCGTTGTTTACTAGACACATGCCTAACATTTGTCTGTCTGTGGTTAACGCTTCCCGACTTACATTTACCCAGTGTCTGGCCTTGGGAAGACAGGTGTCCGGGAGAGTGTGACCCAGGCTCAGGGGAGGGAAGACATCTGCTTGAACACCTAATATGTGTCAGGCATCTCATAATATAGGATCTAATCATTGCCGACAAACCTGTCTTGGAAGGCATTAGCAGCCCCATTTTACCGGTGGGGAAAACTGAATGCTAAAAATGTATTCAGTATGATTGCTCATTTAGTCCAGGAGTGGCAACGTTTGCCTCAAGTCATTTCTCTTTCAACTACTTGGATCTTCATTTTGGAGAAATGCCGGTAGAATGCAGAAGCCACTATTAGGAAGCCCAGCCTCAACTTCGGATCCACTGGAAATAATGATTTTTACTCAACAATGTTTCTAGAAAATAGGAATTTTTGTGACTGTTCTGTGGGAGCCTCCCATGATACTGTCTGCTCCCCCTAGCCTTGAGTTCCAGGAGCCTGTCACCCATTGCTTAGCAATTCGGGAGAGGGATGAGATGGAGTCAGGTGGAAATGATTGGCCACAGCGGTCCACCAAGGAGGTCATGTGACCGGAGATTAGGCTGCACCCGGTGGTTTTCAGCAGTGACACCTCCTAGGACTGGGTACAAGAGATCCCGGGAGTGGCAGGTTCATTGACAATCTTCCCTGAAGTTCTGAGTGAGTAAAGGCTGTACAGCAAACAGGCAAAAGGCCAGTGGTTCATGAAAACAAGCTGTCTGGAGAACCTTTAAGGCAACTGAGGCATCTCAGACTTCGAAGTGAGAGAGACCTGGTTTCACATTGCAGCTAAACGATGTGCCCAAAGGGTGACTTCGGGAGAAGTGAAATGAGTCTTTGGTGCCTCCATTTATTCCTCTGTAAAATGGGGTGAATGCTGTGTATCTAAAGGTGGGGTTATGGGTATTGGTGATGACATCTGTAAGGCGTTCAGCATGGCGTCTGTCATATAATAGACATTAATGAGTGACATTATCATCTTGATGATGAAGCTATAAACAGGAGAGGTGCTCAGACTCACTTTCTACTTCAGTCACCACAGAGACCTCAATAACGGTTGGGATCTCGTAGATCCTGAAAGGATTAGGAAAATGAACCTCATCACGGTTGTTGTTAAACACAGAGATCTGGCAGCCGTGGGGGACGCGTGCCGAAGGGCAAAGTAAATGTAAGCCATCCTGCTGGGTGTTAAGAGTGGGCAGAGAACAGTAGAAAAGAAACAGAGCTTGCTGCCTTGACCTCCCTTCCCAGGTGAGTGGAGGGAGCAGGAAGCGGGGGAGGAGACAAGTTCTGGATGTAAGCCAGGGAGGAGTTTTCAGGGATGTGGGCTGGGAAAGGGAGCTAATAAGGCAGGCCTGTGAAGTCTGAGTTGGGCAAGGAATGGGGGAGGGAGATGGTGGTCCCGCAGGGACATGGAACCAGGGTTTAGGGTCATCTGAACTCCAAAGGGCCAAGGAGGAGGACAGTTCACGGGATAAAGCCTGGAGAACTTCCCAGAGGATTTAAAGAGGAAGCTGTTAAGATCCCCGAGCCTCTCCTAGGGCTGCTGACAAAGCTCATAGTATGGTAGAAGTGTCAGGAACATTGAACTTCTAATACAATTAACTACTGGGGAGAGATCACTTTTTTCCTTTAAGGAACGAATTTATTTAATTTATTTAATTAATTTATTTATTTAAGGTGCAGGCCCTGTGGCTGGCAAAAATAGCGGGGCAAAGACCAAGTCTTTGCCCTCATAATGCCCGTAAGTAAATGGGAGAGAGAGGGAGCGGAAATGTTCTATGTACAAAAGCTTCGTGTCGGTTTGAGTTGTGACCAGACCGACGGACCAGAGTCCATCTGTCCCCTTGCTGCTTCATTCCTCTGGTGCAATTTTGCTGATGCCCTGAGACTGGCACAGACCTTTTGGGGGTGGACCCGGGTGCCCTGGAGATGAGCTAAATGGTCATTTATTGAGGGTGCTGGGGAAGGAAGGAATGGGTGCTGCCGGAAGGATAAGGGGTACATAGTGTTGACTGCCGAGAAAAAGGCAAAAGACCGTTGCTCATTTAAATGAAGTAAAATGTCCAAACTCCCATTCTAGGATAGGATGTTCTGTGTGCAAAGTCTTTGTTCTGGGTCTTTATTCTGATACCCATGGAGATAGCTAGTCATTCATGGCCTGTGCCAAGAATTTGTAGGGGTCCCCCATGACGGAGGAAGAAAGTGGCTTTGGCAGTGGTAAGAACCTTTCAGCAAGGAGTGATGAAAACCATCTGTGTTTGGGTTTTCTCTCACTCAGAAGATAGCTGTATATTGTAGCAGAAGACATAACTGCCTAGGAAGTATGGTAGGTCACCAGGGGGAGCAGCGGCCTGGGGTCACCGGGGTTAATCTTTGGTCAACATCCAGGAATCACAGCTGGCTCTAACCTTCACAATAGCCTGAACTTGCTTATGACCAGCTTGGGCAACTTAGGAGGATCGAGGCTGACAGTCATGGTTAGGACTGAGGGCTCAGAAATCAAGCTGTCTCAGGTCAGAATCTTGGCCCGCCTTTGGATAATGAAGGGACCTCAGGCTGGTGACTCACCCTCTGCCTTTTCATGTCTTCATCTGTGAAATGGGGAAAGTTTACCTTTTGACATAGCTGTTAAGAATCAGGTTGCAGGGCGCCTGGGTGGCTCAGTGGGTTAAGCTTCTGCCTTCGGCTCAGGTCATGATCTCAGGGTCCTGGGATCGAGTCCCGCATCGGGTTCTCTGCTCGGCAGAGATCCTGCTTCCCTCTCTCTCTCTGCCTGCCTCTCCATCTACTTGTGATCTCTCTCTGTCAAATAAATAAATAAAATCTTAAAAAAAAAAAAAGAATCAGGTTGCATATGAAGGGCTTGGCACAGAGCCTGGAGCCTAGTAAATGTCCCAATACGTGTTCTATATGAACATCATTACCATTCTTTTATGATCACCCAAGGTCCTTTCATTTTTCTTAGCTTCCGCACATGGAAAAAGATTAGAACATGAAGGATCCCATCCCTGAGCAATCTCTGAACCCCGCAGCTCTGTTTGTACTAGAAGGAACTGACTTTCGTATCTCACTGGAGGCCAGTGACTCTAAAGTTGGGGGGATACCAAGGGATTTCTGGAGAAGTTGCCTAACTTCCTGGCATCGGGCCAATTGCTTGGGGAAACCTAAGAGAGCAAAAACTAAACTGGACCCAAAGCAGATAACAGGTATCTGTCACCCACCTGAGCTGTGAGAAGTCCATTATGAGCAGTTAAGTACAAGGCCAAATGCAGAGAAGCCTTTCCATGTTAGTAAGGCCCCACCAGGTCACCCAGGCATGAGGAACGTACGTTGACCACAGACTGGGTTTTGGCAGGTGAACTGATGTTTGAAGGCGAACTGATGTTTGATGACTTGGTTAAGGAGTTAGACACTGTGTGGTACCATCCAAGGAGTTTCTGGGAGTTTCTGGTAGTGTCCAGATCACTGGGGGAAGCACCTGGGGGAGGTCTTGACAGTGGAGGAATTATCATTCAGGAGTGCTCTTTCAAGACTTAGCTCTGCAGAAGCTTGGGGGTGGTGATGATGTATGTATCCCAAGGAGTTCATAAGGAAAAGGTCAGATTTCTATGGTTATGGTATGGTTAGGGTTCCCAGAGGTAAGTCAAAGTAGATTGGAGAAGGGTGTGAGTTGGCTCCTGCTTCAGGAAAACATTTTCATATCAAGAAGCAGGATATACTAGGGATTCAGGCCCGGAGCTTGGCTTTAGGCAGAACTGGGTTTGATTCCAGCCTTGCCTTGTACCAGATACGTGAGTTTGAGCAGGTTAGTTTAACTCTCTAAAACCTCAGCTTCCTCTTCTCTAATAATAGTAGAGATTAAAAGAGGACCTTTAGCATCAGATTGTTATGAGGATTAAATGAGATTAAATGTTGCAAGCACTCAATAAATATCAGCTGCCATTATTATTTACTAAATGATCCCTATCTAGTGATCAACCTAGAGCAGAACCTCTCAGACTTGAACAGGTCTGGAGCCTTACTAATCAATGTGCGGGTGTTAGCGGTACTGACATCAACCAGAGTCTTGTGACAAATGCAGCTCTGGCATCACCCAGAACTACTCACACACGATCTGCATTTTAACAAGTTCCCCAACTGATTTACATGCGTGTTAGAGTTTGAGAAGCTTTGGTCTGGAAGAGGTGAGAAGATGTTCATTAAATCTGTAAAACAGGTGAGGGAGTAAAACAGGGTTGCTAAAGGATGGAATATCAAGAGTGAATCTGGAAAGCAGATATTTATCCCTTCCATTCCTTAACGGCACTCATTTCTAGATCTTCCCTCCCAAACTCCCCGCTGTAGCCCTCCAACACACATTTACAAATCAGAGCTAGATTTTTATGTCACTTTCAGGTTTGAGATGGGATCTGTAGCCTGGAAATCTCCCAGAAAGGAGATTTGCATGTGTGTTGAGAATGCCACAGGTCCTACAATTGTCTCATAGTCTCTTCTTAGAGGAGAAGAACTTGACAATGGAGGATAGCTGGGATTTCATTAAGCAGAGCTAGGAGGAAAGGGCATTCCTGAGAGGGGGAAAGACATGAGCAAAGGTAAGAGGCAGGGAAATTCAGGGCAGTTCCATAACTTTTAAGTGATTGTGCTTGATTAGAATAGGGAGTAATGAGAACTAGAACAGTTGCAATGGAGTGGGTGACAAAAATGAGAACAGTTTTAAGTAAGACTGGAAAGATGTGAAATCCAAGTCATGGAGGATCTTAATACCAATTCAGGATTTTGGACTTGAGTCCAAAGGCATCAGGCAGCCACTGAATGTGGTTTGTGTTTGTTTGTTTGTTTGTTTGTTTAGAATTTATTTATTTATTTGACAGAAAGAGATGACAAGTAGGCAGAGAGGCAGGCAAAAAGGAGGAAGCAGGCTCCCTGCCGAGCAGAGAGCCCAATGCTGGACTTGATCCCAGGACCCTGAGATCGTGACCTGAGCTGAAGGCAGAGGCTTAACCAACTGAGCCACCCAGGTGCCCTGAATGTGTTTATTGTATGTACATGTCTGTGCATTCTCTTTGCCCCAAAAGTCCAGCTCCTGAGATAGAGGGACCCATTGGAGGTGGCCCCAGGGTATTCAGTGAATGAGCTGAAGGTGGAGATTGAGACCCTGAAAACGCTTAGTGAAATCACGATCAGGTCATTCCTTCTATAAATGGCCCAGCATCGCTGACTCAGTCACTTTACGGGCTGTGCTAACTGCCAGGTCATTCCAGGTCTACATCCGGGTCATCTGCGTGTGTATCATTTTGGTGAGATACACCACCATGTCTGTGCCTCTTGGAATTAAGTGTGTTGACACAGGTTCACTATATTCATCTGGACTGAAGCTGGATCTCTAAAGATTTCATTTGGAGAGGTGACCTTTGAATATTGCTTAATCTGTGGAAAAGATGGCCGACATTAGAGATGGCACATTTAACAGTACTTTGAAGTGAGCTGTCAGGGAGCTCTTCTCATAAACCGGCAGGTATAGCGAGAAGGGGCTGGGGAAGACCTTGGGCTCCTTCTCATTAGACGGATGGAGTGGGCGCAGAGGACTGGCCCACGTACTACTGATCTATGGCATAATCTCTCAAAAGCTATTTCAGATCATGTCTGTTTTGCTTGTCCACATAAAGAGCGGGCAGGATAGCACTGAAACCTTGACAAATTCGAAACAGTTCATAGTTGCCATTTTCTCTCTACCTCTGCGATATTTCAAAGAAAATAAATCAGTAGGTCTTACTCCAACTTCACCAAACCTTGCTGGTTCCTCCTGGTATCTCATATCCTATCTTTGGATTCATCCCAACATCTTCTTTGATAATGACGTTAATAACCTATAATGACCAGAAGTCATCTTTTCTTCCTTTAAGAAAGATGAGAAGACCACTTCCTTCTTTTAATTCTTTTAATTATTATTATTTTAATTAACATATCATGTGTTATTTGTTTCACGGGTATAGGTCTGGGATTCATCAGTCTTACACAATTCATAGCGCTCACCATAGCACATACCCTCCCTAGTGTCCATCACCCAGCAACCCCATCCCTCCCACCCCTCCCCTCCAGCAACCCTCAGTTTCCTAAGATTAAGAGTCTCTTATGGTTTGTCTCCCTCTCTGGTTTCATCTTGTTTCATTTTCCCCTCCCTTCCCCTATGATCCTCTGTCTTGTTTCTCAAATTCCTGGTACCAGTGAGATTGTATGATAATTGTCTTTCTTTGATTGTCTTCTTTCACTTAGAGTAATACCCTCTAGTTCCATCCACATCAATGCAAATGGCAAGATTTCATTTTTTTTAAAATATTTTCTTTTTTTAAGATTTATTTATTTATTTATTTATTTGGTTGAGAGAGAGAGAGAGAGAGAACGAGAGAGGAAACACAAGCAGGAGAAGTGGGAGAAGGAGAAGCAGGCTCCCCACTGAGCAGGGAGCCCAATATGGGGTTTCATCTCAGGACTCTGGGATCATGACCTGAGCCGAAGGCAGACACTTAATGACCACCCAGGTGCCCCAAGATTTCATGTTTTTTGATGGCCTTCTTTTAATTCATAATCAAGCTGCCCCCCTCCCCTACCCATAACTGCCACTCCCAGGAAACCCAGATGTATGTATGGGAGACAGAAATGAGCCTCTGCTCCACCCCCTTAAGCTGGAGGCAAACACTAAGTGTTTGCCTATGTCCATTGTTCTGGGGATAACCTTGGTAATTTGCATCTGATTCTAAAAGAAGTCTGTTTACTATAGCCACATTAAAAGCCACTATAAAGAACACACAGCCTCTCTTACTTCAACCCAAGCTTTATTATTTTTTTAATTTATTTATTTGAGAGAAAGGGAGAGAGAGAGACAATGAGCAGGGGGTGGGGCAGAGGGAGAAGAAGAAAAAATCTCAAGCAGCCTCCCCACTGAGCATAGACCCTGAGGCAAGGATCTATCCTGCAACCCTGTGAACATGACCTGAGCCAAAACCAAGAGTCTGTGGCTCAATCCACTGAGCCACCCAGGCACCCCCTGGGTGTCAAGCTTTAAAACTAAGTTTGCCAGGTGATTCTAAGGTGCAACCAGGGTTGAGAACCACTGGTCTAAACCACCGGAAGTCGGCAAAGAGTGTTAGGGTGCCGTGGGACCTGGCTGAGGTTTTGGTCTCCCCACAGGGTAACCCTGTCTCTTCTCTCCCCAGATGGTGCTTCTGGCCAGGTGCGAGGGGCACTGCAGCCAGGCGTCACGCTCTGAGCCCTTGGTGTCATTCAGCACTGTCCTCAAGCAGCCTTTCCGCTCCTCCTGTCACTGCTGCCGGCCTCAGACCTCCAAGTTGAAGGCACTGCGCCTGCGCTGTTCGGGGGGCATGCGGCTCACGGCCACCTACCGGTACATCCTCTCCTGTCACTGTGAGGAGTGCAGCTCGTGAGGCCTCCCACTGAGTGGCTTCTGGATGAGACCACCTTCTCCCTCACCGAGCCAGTTCAACAGGCCAGGGAAGGACTGGCAAGAAAAGAGTTAAGGGAAAGAAAGAAAGAAAAAAAAAAAAAAAGATACAGCGATTCCCACGGGATTCTTCATATTCTAGTAATAAAGACTCTCAGTGCTTGTTGACAGAGAGAGAGATGCTCTGGGAACTGGTCCTCCATCCCTGTCTCCTTTCCCTGGTACAATTTCTTTTGGTTCCTTTTCAGATTCAGGCATTTGCCCCCTTGGCGCTGAAAGTTGTTTGGGTTTCCACCAATTCCAGCCTTAGCAGGGAAAGTGGCGCCCCCTGCCCCCCTGCCCCCATGCCCATGCCCGAGTGGGTCAGGCTGTCACAGTTTGGTGTATCTTAGGGAAGCATTCATTCTGGAAAGCAGGAGAGTCCAACTCTTTCTGTGATACCATCTGGGTTGGTTCGGTTTAGTTTTGATCCTGTCCTTTGGTCTAAGGTTGCCATCGCTGCTAAAGGTGACCGATGGCAAATTCCAGGCACCAAGCAGGTTGGAGACGTGTAGCCAGGCTCACTCACAGCCAGCTAACTGACATTAAAATAACTAACAAATGGATTCTCTTATGTGATGTTGGAACTCCTGATAGCGGTCATTATTATTCAGCAATGACTTTTAAGAAGTAAAAGTGGCATACAGAATTTGCCACCTGAAGGCTCTTGCAGTTAAATTATGGTAAAATTTTGTAAGGGATTTTTAAAGACCTGCACAGATACGGATCCTGCACTGACTTTGAAAGAGGCATATATGTGCTAGTGGCATGGAGAACGCACTATACTCATGCATGCAAATTAGACAACCAAGTATGAATCTATTTGTGGGTGTGCTATAGCTTTAGCCATGTTGCAGGCATCATTGTCTACCATCCACTTGTCCATGTGAAGCTTGCTGCCAAAATGGTGGCCTGGCTCTTCTTCTGAACATTTGGCTCGACTCTATTTTGGTCCTTGAGACTCAAAATTTGAGTTATTCCTATGTTGTGAAATAAAAAGACAGTATCTTCAAAATTGTGGCTGTGTGAGCATTGCATTTTCCTACTAAATATTCTACTATAATGCATCCCCTATGGAGCATGTTGGGGGAGGGGTCCAGAAAAAGAGGGAGATGGGGTTTTTCTAGAATGCATGGTGAGGACATTTTTTTAAATCAATAGACAAGGGTGATGGGGGCTCAGGAAATTTGGTTTTTAGTTTCAGAAAGTAGCTTATTGAATGAGTGTAAAATCTGTTGTATTCTGGCTTCCTTAGGCACTATGGGATGAAATAGAGGTCATCTCTTTTTTAACCTCTTCACTTTTCTCAGAAAAGAGTAAGTATCCAATAATGAAAGACCAGGAGGAAAAAGAATTCACCAACGATGGTTTCTGTGCCATTCATTGACAGTCTAGTGTTCCAGGTCCAATAATATCCCTGGGCACTATGAGGATAATCATGGGGCTGGCATAATGCTATGCCCGCATTAGGCACCACAATGCTACCCTAGGTTGGCGACTCAGTTTCTATGGCAACCTTGACACCATGCTGTCTTGGTTCACCGGAGATGACAGTGCACCCCACTGCTCATATAGTCAACCTGCGAATTACTTTTCCTGCAGAGATGATGGTTTTGTACACTCTCTAGGATATAGCTTTCACACGTTTCTTTAGAAAGCCAGCAGGGTTAAATTTGTATTTGTGACTTTGGGACAGAATAAAACTAATGCTATTCAATCTTGACCTTGATCTTAACCTTCATGGTGATGGATCCAGCTGGTTCACTAATTAGAGGTCTCCCCATTTTGAAGGCAAATGTGAAATGGCAATTTGGATCATTACATGAAGAGAAATTTTGTCATAAAAAAGAATGACATTTAATACCTAAAGTTAAATGGTTATCCTTAACCGATAATGAAAGTAGTAACTGCTGGTCACATTTATAGCTATTCTTTCGTGCCACTAATCAAAGAGTGAAAATAATACTTCTAGCCTTAAAATAGCTCTTCCTGGCTTTGAAAACTCAATTTGCTTTGAGAGTCATATACCCCAAACTCCGGTCTTTATTTCCTTACTACCTTTGGGACTGGAGTGGGTACTTAATGTGACTCATATTTTCCAAATTCCCTGGAAGCCATAGAAAATACTCCCATTGAATCCCATTGCATAGCCTATTGTCAAGGCTTTCCCCATAGACATGAACAGAATATGCTTGGAAGACTAGAAAATCATAGAACAGTGGCAATAGGAGGCATCTATTCTCTTCTCTCCCTAAACAGATGAGCAATTGGAGACCTGCAGAAATCCAGGAATCTCCCCAAACGCACACACCTAGTCTTGGATTTAGAACCAGAACCCGGGCTTCCTGCTCCACAGCCATGGGCATTTCCCTTCCCCCACCTGTGAACAGATTCTCAGTCTTTTCAGGCTCTTGGATGCTGAATATGGTGAATGGACTGGAAAAGAGTAAGAGAGACAGAATAAAGTTTAATGGGGCATATCAAGGCTGAGAAAGAGGAAAAAGAATTACATTTTCCCTAAAGACCTCAAAATAGCCCTGGGAACCGAGAGAATTTGGACATTATTGGATATTGAGTTACTATGGAATTTGTATTATGTCTTTTAGAAATTAAACACATTTAGCCTTATTTTAATGTCTACCCCTAAGGATTGAGAGAGAACCAAATGAAAACATTGATCAGTTAAAAACACTACTCCCAGAATACCTAAGGAATGTTCTGTTCACCCATCTTCCCCATTTGCTATGCATGAGTAAAGGAAGATCAAAATATGTTCTCTTAGTAGCTTACATCTTTAAAATCTGTATGATAATCTACAATGGTGGAGGGCAATCTCTTGTAAGCTGATTTTACCCTCATCATTTATAAGCACTTAATAATAGTTAACACTGCACCAGAAGATAGAGGGGATTATGGACTTGAGATTCGCAGACCAGTGTCTTAAGTCTTATTCACGTAAGCTGCTAAACTTTCCCAGAAGCATAGAATGAAGGACCAATCAGCCCTCCTTAGTCCCAAGGAAATAATGGTTGATTTTCTTCTAACCTCAAGTGCTTGCTAATCCATCTAACATATTATTTTGTATTAGGTAGAGCGGGCTGTGTACATATTATGACTGGGGAACTCTTTGAGGACATTCATTTCTTCCTTGTGACATCAGAGGAATTAAGGTCCAGATGTGCTTTTGGCCCTTCTTCAGGTCCTGCTGAAACATACACACTTGAGCAAGACAGCTGCCCAAAATGGAACACCAAACGCATGGAGGTCAGGCGGTTGGGAAGGCTTCCATCAGAAAGGCAAACCATATCCTGCTGATGCTGCCCCTCTTCGTGGCCCCAGGGCGTGGTCACATCGTGGTGGATAGACATGGTCACTCCTTCCAGGAACTAGAACATTGGAGAGGCTTGGATCTGGGAAGAGAGGCTCTGCACATGGCCATATCATTACACACTGGGAGGAGAGTTTGCTTAGAAATGCCCGTTTTGGTGCACAAACAGATAACCCAGCAGCTACTTGCCAAAGGACAGAATTTCTTAAGAGAATGACATCACATGCCAAGGAATCAATGTCTTCTTTTAAGTCTTCACTATGTTAACGAAGCGTTTTCGTATATTCTACCATAAATCTGTAAGAGCATTGGCCTTTTCTTTAATTCAATTATGAATGGAATTTCCAATTTTTCGTTGAGTAAAGTCATTCTGTGTCTTCAAATACTAATACTGTCTTCTCACGTGGTAGACAGTACCTTTAAATTTGGTGACTGCAGTGAATGTGGACATGCACCAAGGAGGGATGTGTTGGCCCAGCTGTCCATCCCTTCAGGAACCGCCTCAGCTACAGAGTCACCTTGTCCAAGGGCATGTTCTTCCAGGGGTGGCTTAGATCCAGGAACTGATGGGGGTGTCTAAGAGCCTGGTTATCCTGGCCTGATGGAAGATAGCACTAGCAGGCCATCCTGGCTCCAGGACGGGCCACTGGGTTGATGGAGGAATGCCGGCTCTGCATGTCTTTGTGCCCAGGCTTGCTTTCCCACCCCTTGCTTCCACGGCTACTGATCCCTAATCAGTACCTGCACTTCAAACTCTTGGGTACCAAGCCCACAGCAGTAATTTTTACATCTTTTAGTGGCCTGTAAAAGGAGACAAGTGCATTTAAGCTATCTACTCTCATGACACGCCTGGCCCATTGTCTGTAGGGTTGAAATCAATGTTCATGCTTCCTCTGAAAGCATCATTTAAACACATATGCCAGCACCCACTACACATCAGCTAGAATGCTGAATGCTGCAGGAACTGAGGTTAAAAAAAAAAAAAAAAGCCATAGCCTTGCTTTTAATATGCACCCAGGCCAGAGAGAAGTAACTATAACAAGTGATAATCCACCAAGCGGACGATCTTGTGTGCTTGGCTTTAAGGCCGCTGTTTTATTTTGTTTATTTATTTTAAATATTTTATTTATTTATTTGAGAGAGAGAGAGAGACAGAGAGCACAAGCAGCGGGAGGGCCAGAGGGAGAAAGAGATTTCCCATTAAGCAGGAAACCCAACATGGGGCTCGATCCCAGGATCCTGGGATCATGACTTAAACCGAAGGTAGATGCTCAACCAACTGAGCCACCAGGGCACCCGCGGCCATTTTAAAAGTAAGGAGAAATGTGGCTGGAGCTATACCATTAGTATTATACAGCAATTTGCACAGAGAGTCTGCCATTTGGTTCTCAGAATATCCTTATGGAGTAAGTTAATTATTACAGAAATCTCCCAGATAAGAAAGCAGAAGTTGACTTTTGACCTTAAAGTCTGTGCTGTCTTTGCCATTTGCAAACACCCTTTTTCTTCTTTTTTCTTTTTTCTAAAGCATGTGGACAGAAGGAAAGGAGCTCCAAGCCACTTTGTGTCAGAACATGTCAGTTCTTGTTAGGAAATTATGATTCCAGGATGTACACAGAGGGCCCAGGACCTTGACCCAGTACAGCTTCAGAGAATATACTATTCTAATATAAACATCTGGAGAAAATAAACACGTTCCAAATTAAATTACGTGAGGCCAGAGTTGTGCTTGCGACTTTAAAATCCGATCACATTTGGCTGTAATCTTTTGAATACCTTCACTGTCCCAGTGTCAGACGTACATGGTAACTCAAATGTTCTATTTTAAAATTGTTGAGAGTTGGACAGGGCTCCCTAGGGGCAGTTTGGCTCATGTCATCGCTACCATCATCATCATCACCATCATCGTCAACCTTGAAAAACAGCTGATAATGAAGCAGAGACGTGATTAGCATTTTCTCTGCTTTATCTCATTTAATCTTCCCAACCGACCTTGAGGTTAATATTACTCTTATTTTACAGATAGTTGGAATAAGTGCTATGGTTTTCAATCAGTTGGACTGTTTTCTGTGGGTTTTTTTTTTTTTTTTTTTGGCATCCCAGAGTTCTTCATTATCTTCCAAATCATCACCAAAACTAATATTGCCATCGGCATCACAAAATGTATATCAAGTATCTGGACATGCATATGTGCTATGGAAATAAATTGAAAGAGGTAAGTTCTCTCCTTATAAGAGTTGACATTCTACGCCCTGCTTATGGTTTTAAATAACTAAATTCTTCACAATGCGTTCTCTTCTATTTTTGTCTACACCAGCAGTGTGTTTTTCCATAATCCTAACATCCAATTATTTCCTTTTTCGCATCGGGACAATCTCGTTCGCTTTCCCTTATTTGATGCCACAGCTCTGTTTGCGATTCATGACTTTTTAGGTATCTGTGGTGGGAAGAGGCCATGAGACAGCACCCTGCTAACATCAACACCGGTCTGAAAAGGAGCAGGAAGGCATGTGGTTCAGCTCTCCTTTCACAGAGGTTTTTGATTCTGTGTCTTCTGACTTCTCAGCCCGTGCTCATGCCACTGGCCAATGCTGTATGTTCCTGATTCTTCTCACACAACAGCTTCTCATGAATGATGTGAAAGACTTCTTTGCTGTTGTCATTGAAACTAACAGGCCAAGGTTTTGTTTGACTGTGTGCCCACTTTCACTGACTAATTCACAGTGCTCAGCACACGTACTGTTGCATGTGGCAAGAGCATGAACTCTGGGGCCAGACTGCCTGAGTTCACGTTCCTGATCTGCTCATTATGAGCCATGTGAATTTCAGGCAAGTCAGGTGGCCCTTTTGTGCCTTGGATTCCACCTCTGTATGTATGTCTAAACTTCATGATACCATTACAAGGAGTAAATGAGTTATTGGGGGGTGTGGAGAAACCTAGAACTATACCTGACACCTAGTAGCACTCAAAAAGATCGGCAACCTTTCTCACTATGCATTCGTAGTGCGAGCAAGCTGGAACTTCTCAGTGAAGGTTTGGTGTAAGCTAAACATTATTCTTACCTCTATTTTACCCCAGCAAAAATTATGCATTCTTAAACTTTCTTGTTATATGGTTCTACAATAAAAATGTTTTATTATTATTTTTTAAGGTTATGATACTACATTGATAGAAATAAATCAGAGCCGGTTGTTATTTTATTGCTTAATTTTTAGCGTGGCTTTTCTGCCTTAAGATTGCATTCATCCTACTGGCAGAAGATACCTATTAGATCATTTTATTTGCCCTCTTATGTGCTTGGAAACAACCAAAGCAATGAAATGTGCAAGTTTCTCAATACCTTTTCTGGAAAATTTATGCATTCTGAAATAAGTTTATAGTCTCCTTATTCTCCAATTATTCAATTGTTCTTAGAAACTCTGTCCTCGGGGCACCTGAGTGGCTCAGATGTTGAGTGCATGATCCCACGATCCTGGGATCGAGCCCTGCATCAGCCTCCCTGCTCAGGGAGAGCCTGCTTCTCCCTCTCCCTCACCTTCTCCCTCTACTGTTTCCCCTACTTGTGCTCTCTCACGATCTCTGTCAAATAAACACAATCTTAAGAAGAAAAAAAAAGGAAGAAACACTGTCCTCTCTCCCTTCTCCCCTCCACTTCCCACCCCACTTAACAATTCCTCGTACAGGTTTGAGTTGACAAGCCCCGTCTGAAGTACATTCTGAGTGCTGGCTTGCAGAAAGAACCTTCTGAAGACACATTATTTATTAAATTTAAATTTGGGAACACAAGAGAGTCAGGCTCTACCTGTTCCACCCCAAGGAAAGGAGGATTAGGGTAAATCATACAAATTCAAACATCTAAATCATCTATTCCTTATATTCATTTCTATTTTTCAGAACAGCACAACTATTGATTAGCATTGCTTAGTACATCTAAATCATTTATCTCTTACATGAACTCCTGTTGGTCCCAAACAACAGTCTTTCAACCCAAGCCAGACACCTGTGTAGCAAGACTTGCATTTGAACAAAGGATAGGATATCAAATTAAAATTGCAAAATTACAGGGGTGCCTGGGTGGCTCAGTCAGTTAAGCAGCTGCCTTTGGCTCAGGTCATGATCCCAGGATCCTGGGATCCAGTCCTGGGATCAAGCCTCACATCGGGCTCCCTTCTCAGTGGGAAGTCTGCTTCTTCCTCTGCCCTACCCCCCTCCGCTCATGTTCTCTCTCTCAAATAAATAAATAAATAAGATATTTAAAATAAAATAAAATTAGAAAATTTCAATTCTATATCACCTAAGTCCGTGCTGCCTAACAGAAATATAATGTGAGCCACATAAATCATTTTAAATTTCATAGTAGCTACCTAAAGATATATATATACATACACACTTACATACATACATACATATACAGGTAAAATCAATTTTGACAACATATTTTACTTAATTCAATATATCCTGAATATTATTATTTCATCATGTAGTCAATAGGAAAACCTATTATTGAGATATTTTACATTCTTTTTGTTATACCAAGTCTTTGAAGTCAAGTGTTTCTTTTACACTCACAGCGCCTAACAATTCAAACTATATATAATTTTTGAGCTTTCATGGATGAACCGACCGAAACCCCTGAGAAAAATGGCAGATACGGTGGGCAAGTCTAAGAACAAAAGCAGAGAGGATGAATCTGCAAATTATAAGTGACCCAGCTCGGAGGCTAGCACGGAATAGTTCCTCGGACATTTCCGAGACTTTATTGTCAATGTGACTTTGCCCAGCAGTACCCTAGGAGTCAAGAAACCTGAATGCGTTCCTGGCTCTCCCACTAAACCAGCTGTGTGATCCAGTGGGAATCACTTATGCTTTCATGTCCTCAGATTTTTAGATCAGATTATGAAAATCTGTTCCCATATCATGAATATTCTAGCTTTATGCGCATGCGTCTTTGCGTACACACACACACACACACACACACACACACACACACACACACACACATACCCTAACATGTACACACACCCCTGCTCTAACACTTACCTATTCTCAAGGTAAAGGAGATTTTTTTTTTAATTGAAGTATAGTCGACACACAATGTTACGTTAGTTTCCGGCATACAGCACAGTGATTTGGCAGGTCTGTATGTTATACTGTGCTCACCACGAGTGTAGCAACCATCCGTCTAAAGGAGCTTTTTAAAAAAATCTGTCTCTGTTGTATTTGCACGACTAAAAACACCTTATATATCCTTGCTCATCGAGTTTCTCCATTTTGCCTTCTCTGCAAGAGTTGTACATGGTGACGTTTTATATAAGTGATTAAAAATCGGAGCGAGCTCATTAAAGTATTGCTTTGAGTAATATCTCAGAACATAGTGAATTGCTGATAATGCATCATTCATTTTGAGAACGAAAAATTTTGTTAAGTCTGGTGTATTTCATGCAAAATGCATTACACGTCTCCTTTTCTTTTCCTCCTAGCTCGCTTTGCCTCTCTTCCTTTCTAACAAAGGCCGTGAGCCGCAGATGGATGGGAAGAGATCGGGGGTCATTCGGTGGTGGGTGGACGGGTCAGCCACCCTTTTGCTTTTGTGCTTTGAGGCCCTGGATAGATGCCAAGGGTATTTGAGGAAACAAGAGAGCAATGCAGGCTTTTAGGTGGAGTGCTCATTCATAATTAAGTTGTTAAGTTGCAGGGCCGTCAAAAGGCAAACTTCAAATACCCTGACAGCAAAGCCACCTATGCCAGAAGCAGAAGCAGGATCGAGCAGGGGAAAGGCAGAGCCCATGGCAGATACTCAGGAAGCCCTGAGCCGAGAGGGACATTTTAAAATACAAAAGCAAGAGGCTGAGTTATGTGTCAGAGGAACCTGGCATGAATTTGTGAGGTCAGAGACGCAGCATCTACCCCTGGGGCCTGTACCGATAGGCAAGAAGCCTGAGCCTGTCTTTGTGCATGGTGTTGTCTCAAACCAGAGAGTGATTTCCTAATAATAAGCCAGTGACATCACTCGTGGAATATTGATTCCACTTCGAGTATTGTGCTAGACGGGATGAGCGCTGTATCTAATTGAATCCTCTTGCTAACTTTGTCATTAGCTGCATTTTGCAGGCAGGGAAAATCAAAGCTCAGAGAGGTTGAATGATTTGCCCTGAGTCTCACGATCAGCAAGGGGTGAGGCGAACTGAGCACAGATGTCTGCCTATGAAGCTTGAGATTCTTTTTCTTTCTGTTCCATCCCCCCTCTGTCCCCACACCCACCTACGTTTGACCCTCTGGCCTGATACATTCACACTGAATGACTCATTAGAGAGTCAGGATCAAAGATCAACCTATTCTAAAAACCTCCTGCCCCTCAAGTCTTTTTAAGACCCGCCCCTATTCCTAAAAGGTCCTTGGGAGCTTCTAGGGAATCTAGGGACTCCAGCTAACCCCTGGGGACCTGTAAACGTGCCAAGGAAACTTGAGGTCAGAATTTCCTTGGCCTTGAATACGAAGGATTTGGGTGAAACTCAGCTGGGCTTAAGAACTCTGTAACAGAAACTTGCTGGGATCGTTTTATTTGGCTCCCTGCAAAGACATGAAGTAGAGGTATGGGGCCAGGCCAATCTTCTATCACCTTCCCAGAACCCAGGGCCACACTGATGGTAGAACAGGAGAGACCTCTAGAGACGATGTAGTTGAAGGGCCTTGTTTTATGCATGACAGGCTCAGAGAAGTTTAGGTCACAAGCCTAGCAAACAGCAACGTGGGACTGGAGCTCCCGTGGCTCCCACCAAGGCTAACGCGGCTGCTGGATGGCGACTCCATCCACTCCCCCTAAGCCTACCCTCCCCACCCACCCAGTGCTCCTGTTCAACACCAAGTTCAGCCGAGGCCCCAGGGGGCAGGGTGAATTTCCCTGAGCTAAAGAATAGCAGGGAATACCCACATAAGCAAGCCAGCGAACACAGATGCTGATAAACGTGGTCCCCTTTTTCCAATAAGTAAGCATGACAGATCGCATGCACTCTCCAGGAATGTCATTGTCACCCCCCACAGAGCCTGCGACAGGGGCCTCGTGCTTTATTCTAGGTTAGACAGAATTTTCCACAGCAGGAGTCCCGCAAAGAATGAGGTCCTGATAGCAAACAGCATCGTGAGGACCATTCACAGCAGGAAGACATTTGGTATGTAGCCTTTAGGTGGTGCTAATGTTCTACTGTAACACAGCCCTGCCAAGAGCTGGAGGCCCAGAAATCAAGGCAGTGGAAGGCCGCTCAAAGGGCTAGCTGTATTTCAACCATCTTATGCCAGGCCCTAAAAACACTCCCCCCCGCCCTACATAGTTTGGGAGGTATCTTGATACACATTTCTGGGATTTTCAGTGCCATAGCAAGGTCTTGGCAATGCTGACCGTGCCAGACTATTCTAGGCAGGTCTCACGCCATCCAGGAAGCACCAACAGTCAGCACGTTACTAATTTTTTACAAGGCTTTATTTATTTATTTGACAGAGAGATAGAGATATCAAGAAAGAGAACACAAGCAGGGGGAGTTGGAGAGGGAGAAACAGGCTTCCCTGCTGAGCAGGGAGCCCGATACGGTGCTCAATGCGGGGCTCGATCCTAGGACCCTGGGATCATGACCTGAGCCAAAGGCAGATACTTAATGACTGAGCCACCTAGGCACCCCAACAGTCAGCACTTTAAATGTGAGTGCACATCCTCTGAATTAGATTCGTCCTCTGTCTTTGTGCACCCACCAGGGTTTGGGGCAATCTCAGTTCCTAGGGTCTGATTGTGTCCCTAGATTGGATGACGGAGCCATTCATTTTGTGCAACACAGTTCTTCAGGAAACCCTCATACATTCACTTAAGAAAGGGCTGGTGAAATCTACCATCATTCATTTTTTTTTTTCCTGGCTCTGAAAAGAAGGGTGAGGAAAAACACATCACCCCAGAGCAACCTTTTACAGCAGGCTTTTATGTCTTAGTTCTCTTTCCACAAACTGTGAGTTCCGAAGGCTCTATTTGTCTCATAGTGCCAGCAAAAGGGACAGTGCTTTGTTGTGCAGTTTTTCTTTGTCAGAGCAGCAGTGACAGGCTGTGTCACAGTCCCACTGAGAAGTCCTAGACATGGTTGAGGTTCTCTTTCTTTCTTCTCTTTTCTTTCTTTCTTTCTTTCTTTCTTTCTTTCTTTCTTTCTTTCTTTTCTTTCTTTTTTAAGATTGAGAGAGAGCGTGAGGAAGCATGAGAAGGGAAAGGGTCAGAGGGAGAAGCAGACTCCCTACTGAGCAGGGAGCCCAATTCAGGACTTGATCCTGGGACTCTAGGATCATGGTCCCAGCTGAAGGAAGACTCTAACTGAGCCACCCAGGCACCCTGGTTGAAGTTTTCTATGCAGAGAAGAAGATAACTCCTTTCCCATTCACATGAATTGTTCTACACCTGTGGGAGCTGATAGGGGTTTCCAAAATAGGACGTCACACTTAGTATTTACACACAGGGTGCTGGTGTGTGTGTGTGTGTGTGTGTGTGTGTGTGTGCACGCGCACGCCCACCTTGAGTACAAGACTGGGAATCAGGGAGATATGAAAGTCAGGAGGGAGGTAAAATTCCCATCCATAGCATCTTGTGAAAAAAAATTTGGGAGAGTCATGATACCATTATTCTAATGGTATCCATTATCCTATTACCTTTGGAGGGGGGGAATCAATTTATCCAGAAAGATCATATAAGGAGCAGAATTATAACCAAAGAGATGGAAATTGTTGGAACATAGATTTCAATTAGATTGCAGCAACAACTTTTTTTAGTTTTGAAAATTAAAAAAAAAAATTCTAACTCACAAAAGCATTCCAAGAAATGTAGAAAGATTGCTCAGAGGCTGTTCATCTAGATTCTTCAGTTGTTACTATTTTGCCACATTTCATTTCTCTCTCTTTCACTCATACATGTTGATATTTTCCTGAACTTTTTGAGAGTAAATGGCATTATCATATGCATATATTCCTAAATATTTCATCATGGGATTCCAAAGAATAAGGACACTGTCTTGCATAACAGAGTAAAATGATATGCTCCATATTCACATTTCAGCAAATGTCCCAATGATGTCCTTTGTAACGTTATGTCTTCCACTGATTCAGGATCCATTAACATACATTACTGGTGTCGTTAATAAGGATGAACTTTTTAAGATTTAAGACAAAGAAAAGCAAAGCTGGAGGCATCACAATTATAGATTTTAAGTCATATTACAAAGCTGTAGTCATCAAAACAGTATGGTATGGGCACAGAAACAACCACATAGATCAATGGGACCAGATAGAAAACCCAGAAATGAACCCACAATTATATGGTCAATTACTCAAACCAGACAAAAATTCCTGCCCTTGAGGAGCTTTAATTCGGACGAGGAGACAGACAACAAACAAGACACCTAATAAATAAGTTAATTGGACATTGCAGCCACAGGTGGTATTATGGAAAAAAGAAAAAGTAAGGCAAGGTCTGGGGCATTGGGAATGATGGCAGCGGTGTAAGAGAAGTTTGAAATAGGGCGGATAGGGGAGCCTCACAGGGAAGGGGGCTTTTGAACAAAGGCTTCACTGTCACTAATGGAGTGAGATGATCATATCTGATGATCAAGGCTATGGTTCAGGTTAAATGAGGCACAGCAGGAAGAAGAGTAGGGAGAGAAGGGACATGTGACCCGCAGATGAGGGGAGACATTTAGATGTGGAGGGCCGTGCCGGGGTGACCTGTTTGTGAGTTGACCTGCACATTCTGCAGGGCATGGGGTCCTGAGCCCTTAGAAGTGCTGGGCTGGGCTGGGCAGGATGAAGGTCAGACGCAGACACGTGTATAGCAGTCTTCATCCCAGAAGTGATGAGTGGAAGTCACGAGAATGAGCAAACTTAAAAGGAGAGCCTGGAAACATCCATATTTAAGGAAGAGGTTGAAAAGAGGAAACCAAAGGAGACATCTGAGTGGTTTAAGCCTAGGATGCTGGGGCAGAACTAAGGATTGAGGAACAAAAGAAGTGGAGATTGGAGAGGATCCAGGGGATGGGGAGAGGTACCTCCCTCCCCACCCTACCAAAGATTGCATGAGGACAGAGAAGTTTGGTGGTGTCACAGGGGCGGCCTTTTAATATAGAGTCTGTAGGCGAACTGTTGTGAATCTACAAGGATTCAGGAAATATTATGCCCATGGACCCTTTCTGAAAAATCTACCAGACAATAAGCTTCAGAAAACCAATTAAAAAATGATCTAAGACTAAAATTGTGGTAACAAGGGAGAAAGCAGGGTTGCCTGGGTGGCTCTGTCAGTTAGACATCAGACTCTTGATTCTGGCTCAGCTCATGATCTCATGGGTCATGACATCGAGCCCCACATCAGGTTCCACACTTCGTGAGGAGTCTGCTTGAGATTCTCTCTCTCTCTCTCTCCCTCTGCCCCTGTCCCTGCTTGTACATGCTCTGTCTCAAATAAATAAATAAATACATCTTTAAAAAAGAGGGAGAAAGTAGTTTGTAATGGTTATGCCTGACAATGTAAATACAATATTCAAAAAAATTGAATGAAAAAGAACAGAGTACATACCAAGCAGAATAAATTTGCTCATCGCCTTATGTAAATTGGGATCAAAAGAATGTTACTTAAAAATTATACCCTAGGGGAGAGAAGAGGGACAGAAAGTGTTTGCAAACTGACTTCAACATTGCTCATGGTCAATAGTATAAAAGAAGAAGGAACTAAGGGTGTTTACAGAGGCATTAGTATATAAGTAACCATATGAGTTTCCTATTGCTGCTATAACAAATTATCACACATGCCATGCTTAAATGATACAAATTTGTTATCTTACAGTTCTGAAGGTCTGAAGTATGAAATGGGTCTCAATAAGCTAAAATTTAGGTCTTAGTAAGTCTGCATTACTTTAGAAGGTACTAGAGAAGAATTCATTTTTCTTGCCTTTCCAGCTACTAGAGAACACAGCATGTGTTGGCTCTTGGCCCCCTTCCTGCATGTTTAAAGTATCACATCACTCTGATCTTGCTTCCTTTATCAAATATCCTTCTCACTCTGACTCTTCTGTCTCCCTCTTCAACTTTTAACGACCCTTGTGATTACATCGGGGTCATGCCAATAATCCAGCATGATCTTCTTGTCTTAAAGTCAGCTGATTAACAATCCTAATTCTGTATTCAACCTTAATTCTCCTTTGCTACACAACAAAGTATATTCATAGGTTCTAGGAATTAGGACATGAGCACCTTTGTGGGGAACATTATTCTGCCTGTCACAATAACTAGGCTCTAAGAAAAACATAAAACTTCCTAAGTTTCAAACTATATCCTCCTTCCCAAAAAGAAAGTGCAAATAAAATACAAGAGTGGAGAGAAAGTCGTGGCTCCAAGGTAAATAAACTAATAATTTGTAGCTAATAATATCTAAACTCAAATGTAGACTATTTGACTCCAAATGTCTTGCTTTGTATTGCTTCACATGATCAAGTTCAGATTCATCTCTTAAGAAGTGGAACAATGGTTTTCGTCTGGTCCTTATAAAGAAGGAATGTCCAAGGATGAGGAATAAATAAATAAATAAATAAAGATGAAGACAGATATGATTATGATCAAGATTGTCATTCCCAAAAAATGCAAAAAAAAAAAAAAAAAACCTCATTAAGGATGGTGGAGGAGGACAAGAGGAGCCAAAGGGATAATTACTATCTTGAAATATATAATAGGATTTTTCTGGGGATGAACTGGGTCATTTTTCTTTATTTTTTTAGGAGACAGAAGGACAGAATAGATTTAAGTTAAAACTGCAGGCATTTTAGGAGGAGGAGTCAAGATGGCGGAGAAGTAGAAGGCTGAGACTACTTCAGGTAGCGGGACATCAGCTAGATAGCTTATCTAAAGATTGCAAACACCTACAAATCCAACGGGAGATCGAAGAGAAGAAGAACAGCAATTCTAGAAACAGAAAATCAACCACTTTCTGAAAGGTAGGACCTGCGGAGAAGTGAATCCAAAGTGACGGGAAGATAGACCGCGGGGGGAGGGGCCAGCTCCCGGCAAGCGGCGGAGCAACGGAGCACAAAATCAGGACTTTTAAAAGTCTGTTCCGCTGAGGGACATCGCTCCAGAGGCTTAACCAGGGTGAAGCCCATGCGGGGTCAGCGTGGCCTCAGGTCCCACAGGGTCACAGAAGGATTGGGGGTGTCTGAATGTCGCAGAGCTTACAGGTATTAGAACGGGGAAGCTGGCTACAGAGACAGAGCCGAGGAGTGAGCTCTAAGCTCAGGGTTACCTTGAACCGGTCACAGGCTCAGTCAGCTCGGAGCGCGGCCGGAGGCCAGGGTGACGGGAGTCATTGGGTGCTGTTCTCTGAGGGCGCACTGAGGAGTGGGGCCCCGGGCTCTTGGCTCCTCCGGGCCGGAGACCGGGAGGCCGCCATCTTCATTCCCGTCCTCCGGAACTCTACGGAAAGCGCTCAGGGAACAAAAGCTCCTGAAAGCAAACCTGAGCGCATTACTCAGCCCCGCCCCTGGTAAGGGCGGTGCAACTCCGCCCGGGGCAAAGACACTTGAGACTCACTACAACAGGCCCCTCCCCCAGGAGATCAACAAGAAACCCAGCCAGGACCAAGTTCACCTACCAAGGAGTGCAGTTTCAATATCAAGGAGAGCAGTGGAATTCCAGAGGAGGAGAAAGCAAAGCACAGAACTCATGGCTTTCTCCTCATGATTCTTTAGCCTTGCAGTTAATTTAATTTTTTTTTCTTTTTCAATTTTTTTTCTCTTCTTCTGCTAAATTCTTTTAACTTTACCCTTTTCTTTTTTAACGTTTTTTAACTAGTTTATCTAATATATATATTTTTTTCCTTTTTATATTTTTTCTTTATTGGTTTTCTTTTTTTAAATGTTTCTTTTTTTTTTCTGAACCTATTTTTATCCCATTTCTCCCCCCTCACGATTTGGGATCTCTTCTGATTTGGCTAAAGCATATTTTCCTGGGGTTGTTGCCACCCTTTTAGTATTTTACTTGCTCCTTCATATACTCTTATCTGGACAAAATGACAAGGCGGAAAAATTCACCACAAAAAAAAGAACAAGAGGCAGTACCTAAGGCTAGGGACCTAATCAATACAGACATTGGTAATATGTCAGATCTAGAGTTCAGAATGACGATTCTCAAGGTTCTAGCCGGGCTCGAAAAAGGCATGGAAGATATTAGAGAAACCCTCCTGGAAGATATAAAAGCCCTTTCTGGAGAAATAAAAGAACTAAAATCTAACCAAGTTGAAATCAAAAAAGCTATTAATGAGGTGCAATAAAAAATGGAGGCTCCCACTGCTAGGATAAATGAGGCAGAAGAAAGAATTAGCGATATAGAAGACCAAATGACAGAGAATAAAGAAGCTGAGCAAAAGAGGGACAAACAGCTACTGGACCACGAGGGGAGAATTCGAGAGATAAGTGACACCATAAGATGAAACAACATTAGATTAATTGGGATTCCAGAAGAAGAAGAAAGAGAGAAGGGAGCAGAAGTTATATTGGAGAGAATTATTGGAGAGAATTTCCCCAATATGGCAAAGGGAACAAGCATCAAAATCCAGGAGGTTCAGAGAACCCCCCTCAAAATCAATAAGAATAGGTCCACACCCCGTCACCTAATAGTAAAATTTACAAGTCTTAGTGACAAAGAGAAAATCCTGAAAGCAGCCCGGGAAAAGAAGTCTGTAACATACAATGGTAAAAATATTAGATTGGCAGCAGACTTATCAGAGACCTGGCAGGCCAGAAAGAGCTGACATGATATATTCAGAGCACTAAACGAGAAAAACATGCAGCCAAGAATACTATATCCAGCTAGGCTATCATTGAAAATAGAAGGAGAGATTAAAAGCTTCCAGGACAAACAAAAACTGAAAGAATTTGCAAATACCAAACCAGCTCTACAGGAAATATTGAAAGGGGTGCTCTAAGCAAAGAGAGACCCTAAAAGTAGTAGATCAGAAAGAAACAGAGACAATATACAATAACAGTCACCTTACAGGCAATACAATGGCACTAAATTCATATCTCTCAATACTTACCCTGAATGTTAATGGGCTAAATGCCCCAATCAAAAGACATAGGGTATCAGAATGGATAAAAAAACAAAACCCATCTATATGTTGCCTACAAGAAACTCATCTTAAACCCGAAGACACCTCCAGATTTAAAGTGAGGGGGTGGAAAAGAATTTACCATGCTAATGGACATCAGAAGAAAGCAGGAGTGGCAATCCTTATATCAGATCAATTAGATTTTAAGCCAAAGACTACAATAAGAGATGAGGAAGGACACTATATCATACTCAAAGGAACTGTCCAACAAGAAGATCTAACAATTTTAAATATCTATGCCCCTAACGTGGGAGCAGCCAACTATAGAAACCAATTAATAACAAAATCAAAGAAACATATCTACAATAATACAATAATAGTAGGGGACTTTAACACTCCCCTCACTGAAATGGACAGATCATCCAAGCAAAAGATCAACAAGGAAATCAAGGCCTTAAATGACACACTGGACCAGATGGACATCACAGATATATTCAGAACATTTCATCCCAAAGCAACAGAATACACATTCTCCTCTAGTGCACATGGAACATTCTCCAGAATAGATCACATCCTCGGTCCTAAATCAGGTCTCAACTGGTATCAAAAGATTGGGATCATTCCCTGAATATTTTCAGACCACAATGCTCTGAAGCTAGAACTCAATCACAAGAGGAAATTTGGAAAGAACCCAAATACATGGAGACTAAACAGCATCCTTCTAAAGAATGAATGGGTCAACCAGGAAATTAAAGAGGAATTGAAAAAATTCATGGAAACAAATGATAATGAAAACACAACGGTTCAAAATCTGTGGGACACAACAAAGGCAGTCCTGAGAGGAAAATATATAGCGGTACAAGCCTTTCTTAAGAAGCAAGAAAGGTCTCAGGTACACAACCTAACCCTACACCTAAAGGAGCTGGAGAAAGAACAAGAAAGAAACCCTAAACCTAGCAGGAGAAGAGAAATCATAGAGATCAGAGCAGAAATCAATGAAATAGAAACCAAAAAAACAATAGAACAAATCAATGAAACTAGGAGCTGGTTCTTTGAAAGAATTAATAAGATTGATAAACCCCTGGCCAGACTTATCAAAAAGAAAAGAGAAAGGACCCAAATAAATAAAATCATGAATGAAAGAGGAGAGATCACAACGAACACCAAAGAAATACAGACAATTATAAGAACATACTATGAGCAACTCTACGCCAACAAATTTGACAATCTGGAAGAAATGGATGCATTTCTAGAGACATATAAACTACCCCAACTGAACCAGGAAGAAATAGAAAGCCTGAACAGACCCATAACCAGTAAGGAGATTGAAACAGTCATCAAAAATCTCCAAACAAACAAAAGCCCAGGGCCAGATGGCTTCCCGGGGGAATTCTACCAAACATTTAAAGAAGAATTAATTCCTATTCTCCTGAAACTGTTCCAAAAAATAGAAATGGAAGGAAAACTTTCAAACTCATTTTATGAGGCCAGCATCACCTTGATCCCAAAACCAGACAAGGATCCCATCAAAAAAGAGAACTACAGACCAATATCTTTGATGAACACAGATGCAAAAATTCTCACCAAAATACTAGCCAATAGGATTCAACAGTACATTAAAAGGATTATTCACCACAACCAAGTGGGATTTATTCCAGGGCTGCAAGGTTGGTTCAACATCCGCAAATCAATCAATGTGATACAACACATTAATAAAAGAAAGAACAAGAACCATATGATACTCTCAATAGATGCTGAAAAAGCATTTGACAAAGTACAGCATCCCTTCCTGATCAAAACTCTTCAAAGTATAGGGATAGAGGGCATATACCTCAATATTATCAAGGCCATCTATGAAAAACCCACCGCAAATATCATTCTCAATGGAGAAAAACTGAAAACTTTTCCGCTAAGATCAGGAACACGGCAGGGATGTCCGTTATCACCACTGCTTTTCAACATAGTACTAGAAGTCCTAGCCTCAGCAATCAGACAACAAAAGGAAATTAAAGGCATCCAAATCGGCAAAGAAGAAGTCAAACTATCACTCTTCGCAGATGATATGATACTATATGTGGAAAACCCGAAAGACTCCACTCCAAAACTGCTAGAACTTGTACAGGAATTCAGTAAAGTGTCAGGATATAAAATCAGTGCACAGAAATCAGTTGCATTTCTCTACACCAACAACAAGACAGAAGAAAGAGAAATTAAGGAGTCCATCCCATTTACAATTGCACCCAAAACTCTAAGATACCTAGGAATAAACCTAACCAAAGAGACTAAGAATCTATACACAGAAAACTATAAAGTACTCATGAAAGAAATTGAGGAAGACACAAAGAAATGGAAAAATGTTCCATGCTCCTGGATTGGAAGAATAAATATTGTGAAAATGTCTATGCTACCTAAAGCAATCTACACATTTAATGCAATTCCTATCAAAGTACCATCCATTTTTTTCAAAGAAATGGAACAAATAATCCTAAAATTTATATGGAACCAGAAAAGACCTCGAATAGCCAAAGGAATATTGAAAAAGAAAGCCAAAGTTGGTGGCATCACAATTCCAGACTTCAAGCTCTATTACAAAGCTGTCATCATCAAGACAGCATGGCACTGGCACAAAAACAGACACATAGATCAATGGAACAGAATAGAGAGCCCAGAAATAGACCCTCAACTCTATGGTCAACTCATTTTCGACAAAGCAGGAAAGAATGTCCAATGGAAAAAAGACAGCCTCTTCAATAAATGGTGTTGGGAAAATTGGACAGCCACATGCAGAAAAATGAAATTGGATCATTTCCTTACACCTCACATGAAAATAGACTCAAAATGGATGAAGGACCTCAATGTGAGAAAGGAATCCATCAAAATCCTTGAGGAGAACACAGGCAGCAACCTCTTCGACCTCAGCCACAGCAACATCTTCCTAGGAACATCACCAAAGGCAAGGGAAGCAAGGGCAAAAATGAAGTATTGGGATTTTATCAAGATCAAAAGCTTTTGCATAGCAAAGGAAACAGTTAACAAAACCAAAAGACAACTGACAGAATGGGAGAAGATATTTGCAAATGACATATCAGATAAAGGGCTAGTGTCCAAAACCTATAAAGAACTTAGCAAACTCAACACCCAAAGAACAAATAATCCAATCAAGAAATGGGCAGAAGACATGAACAGACATTTCTGCAAAGAAGACATCCAGATGGCCAACAGACACATGAAAAAGTGCTCCATATCACTCGGCATCAGGGAAATACAAATCAAAACCACAATGAGATATCACCTCACACCAGTCAGAATGGCTAAAATGAGCAAGTCAGGAAATGACAGATGCTGGCGAGGATGCGGAGAAAGGGGAACCCTCCTACACTGTTGGTGGGAATGCAAGCTGGTGCAACCACTCTGGAAAACAGCATGGAGGTTCCTCAAAATGTTGAAAATAGAACTACCCTATGACCCAGCAATTGCACTGCTGGGTATTTACCCTAAAGATACAAACGTAGTGATCCGAAGGGGCACGTGCACCCGAATGTTTATAGCAGCAATGTCTACAATAGCCAAACTATGGAAAGAACCTAGATGTCCATCAACGGACGAATGGATAAAGAAGATGTGGTATATAATACACAATGGAATACTATGCAGCCATCAAAAGAAATGAAATCTTGCCATTTGCGACGACGTGGATGGAACTAGAGGGTATCATGCTTAGCGAAATAAGTCAATCGGAGAAAGACAACTATCATATGATCTCCCTGATATGAGGGAGAGGAGATGCAACATGGGGGGTTAAGGGGGAAGGAGAAGAGTAAATGGAACAAGATGGGATTGGGAGGGAGACAAACCATAAGTGACTCTTTTTTTTTTTAAAGATTTTATTTATTTGTCAGAGAGAGAGGGAGAGAGAGCAAGCACAGGCAGACAGAATGGCAGGCAGAGGCAGAGGGAGAAGCAGGCTCCTGCTGAGCAAGGAGCCCGATGCAGGACTCGATCCCAGGACGCTGGAATCATGACCTGAGCCAAAGGCAGCTGCTTAACCAACTGAGCCACCCAGGCATCCCATCATAAGTGACTCTTAATCTCACAAAACAAACTGAGGGTTGCTGGGGGAAGGAGGGTTGGGAGAGGGGGGTGGGGTTATGGACATTGGGGAGGGTATGTGCTATGGTGAGTGCTGTGAAGTGTGTAAACCTGGTGATTCACAGACCTGTACCCCTGGGGATAAAAATATATGTTTATAAAAAATAAAATTTAAAAAAAAAAAACTGCAGGCATTTTAGATCTCCATTAGAAGGAAAGACTCTTCTTTTAAAAGCAAAAAACACCAGACGAGGCTTCCAGCGAAAAGATAGGGACCCTCTACTTCGGAGACCTTGAAAAAGGATCAGAATAACAATTTGAGAGAGGTTGGCATGATTCCCCAGCCTTGAAGTGAATGCCAGGCAAGACAGTTGATTTCCTAGGATCTCTCCCAATTCTAATAAGAGATGACAAGATTCTGAGCACAGAGTAGACAGTGTGCCATGGGTCATGGTTCAAACCCCAAATGGCTGTTGTTTCTGACAGTCCCTGGGTAATTGGGAAAGCTCATCAGGCCAAATGCGAAAGAAAACTTGGGTATCAAGCATTTGGAAAGTGAATGCTTCTTGCTCTGAAGGGATGAGACAACATAATGGAAGAAACGCCCATGTGATTTTTCCAGTCTTGAAGGAAGCAGTTGGAATTGTCAGACCATGTTTTGCATTTCTGTTCTCATTCTGTCATGTACTAGCAGAGTGACCTCAGGCAATTTACTGAACTGCTCAGAACCTCAGTTTTACCATCTGTAACATGGGCATAACAATACATCTGCCAAAGGGTTTTTTAGGAAGGCTAAATGAGGGACTGTAAGGTGGGCCTACGCATGATAGACACTCAGTTAATGAGAGTCTCTGTCATCCAAGCAAACTATGAAACTGCCTGCATTTGATCTGAGATGTTTTCATGCTGCCACTAACTGGCCTGAGTGACACCTTCCTAGGATCTACCTTTTCTTTTTAAGATTTTATTTGTTTATTTAAGAGAGAGAGAGTGAGCCTGAGATGGGGAAGTTCAAACGGAGAAGCAGACTCCCCGCTGAACAGGGAACCCGATGTGGGACTTGAGGCTGGGACTCTGGGATCATGACCTGAGCTGAAGGCAGACCTTATGGTACCCTTAGAGTCATAATGTGCTTGGCAAGGTGGCAGGTGGTCAATCCGAGCCGTAAGTTGAGCTTTCTGTTGGCCTGGCTGCACTTTGATTATGGGGTTGCTCCTGGGGACAGGTGTCTCCCTATTGTTAATTCCAAAGGAGTGGCTCTAATGTTACTGGTAGTAATCGATGGTTTGGGGCTCATTGGGCACTTTCTTATTCTCAGATTGCCCTATTGGCCCCTTCCTGCACATAAGATGCATAAGGTGGCAATCTCTCCAAGGCCATCTAACCATTTTATCCTAGAAAGAAGCATTCTAAGAGATTTTGTGAATTCCAGTAGAGGGAGCACCCAGGGGCCCAATGCTGATGTCTGGCTCCTGTAGCTCTCACTGTGTCTTGGTTCTTTAGTAGACATTGTGGAAGATCATTTAGATATGTGACTTACGGTTGGCTGGGAGCTAAAAGATCACGAATTCTTCCCCTCCCATCAAGAGCTGTAGTCTATTTTTGCACACCTTGAATTCGGGTTGGCCTTGTGACTTGCTTTGGCTAATAGGAAGGTAGCAAACAGCATGCATAAAGAAGCTTGAAGTGTGCTTGCTACTTCAGCTAACCCCATTCTAGACCAGCCAGCCCACAGCCAACCAGCATCTGACCCTAGACCAGGGGTTGGCAACCACAGTTTGCTAGACAGCTACCTATTTTTACAAATCAGGTTTTATTGGAAAGTGGCCATGTTCATTCATTCCTGCACTCTCTATGGCTTCTTTAGTCCTATATTGGCAGGGTTGAGTGGCTGTTACAGAGACTCAAGGACGAACAAAACCTAAAATATTTACTATTTGGCCCTTTTCAGAAGAAGTCTGCAACCCTTGCCCTAGACATGTGAGAAAGCCCAGCCAAGTCCGGTAGAAGAACTTTCCCACCCCATCCTGGCCCAAATTGCCAATCCATAAAGATTTTTATTTATTTGAGAGAGAGAGTGAGTGAGCATAAGTCAGGCAGAGAGGCAGAGGGAGAAGCAGGCTCCCCTCTGAGCAGGAAGCCCAATGTGGGGCTCGATCCCAGGACCCTGTGATCATGACCCAAGCAGAAGGCAGACGCTTAATCCGCTGATCCACCCAGCTGCCCCTAAATAATGATTGTTTCAAGCAACTTCATTTTGGAGTAGCTTGTGGTGTAGCAAACACTGTTACAGTCACGTAAGGGTTTCTTCGAAAAGTTTGAGAACTACATGTAGCTGAAGGAAGGCTCACAAGTAAGATGAAGCCAGCACAATATTTTCACCTTTAGGCTTTGACAGTGTTTTGGAGGAGGAAATTGATTTACTTTCATAATATCCCTGCACACATATATGAACTGAAAACAGAGCAATTTGTCACAAGGTTTATACCTACAGTTCTACACCTATCAATCTATTAACATCTATCAATCCATCTCTGCCGTGTGCTGGTCGCGATCATAGACAGATTAAATAATTGGATGACACAGCCATAAGAGATAGCAGATAATTTGCAAATAAAGACCCTCGGATATTAAATTTTGACAAAACTTTTGTTAAAACCGGTAAGACTCTGGTTTTTCTTGATAACTATGAATATTGAGATATTGTCATTAGAATGCATTTACCCCCAAACAAAATAAAGGCTGTTGGGTGGTTTTTCTGTGTGTCAAGGAAAGATCGTCTGTGTTGTAAGAAAAATGAAGATTTTTAACTCTCAAAAAGCAGATGCATTATTTCTATTTTAGCAAGTAGGACTTCCCTGACCCTATGTTCCAGGCCCCTCAAGATTCTCGCATGTAGAATGCCTTTGGGAGAGAAAATCAGTTCATCATGTCTGCGGGCAAATTACTTATTCTTAATAATTTTTTTTAAAGATTTTATTTATTTATTTGACAGAGAGAGAGATCACAAGTAGATGGAGAGGCAGGCAGAGAGAGAGAGGGAAGCAGGCTCCCTGCTGAGCAGAGAGCCCGATGCGGGGCTCGATCCCAGAACCCTGAGATCATGACCTGAGCCGAAGGCAGCGGCTTAACCCACTGAGCCACCCAGGCGCCCTCTTAATAATTTTTTGTGCCTGCTTTGAAAAAGTTCAAATAAACATAGAGACCTCCTGTACCTAGAAGGCCTAAAATAACCAAATATTTTTGGCCAGTTGACTGATTTCCTAAACCAACATTTGTCAAGATTTTTGTGAGAAAATAAGGAATTGTCATTCCCTCCATTGTGTGAAGGAATAAAGCCAAAAGTTACATACAAACATCCAATGAATTATCATTAATTCTAAGTCTGGTACTCATGACTCCTGGCCCCCAAACCCAAAGTTAAAACTTCTGCTTATCAATTGGGAGGGGAACATAATTCAGCCCATAAGAACATGCTATTGTAGGGACATCTGGGTGGCTCAGTCAGTTAAGTGTCCGACTCTTGATTTCAGCTTGGGTCATGATCTCAGGGTCGTGAGATGGAGTTCCATTTTGGACTCTGTGCTGGGCAGGGAGCCTGCTTCAGATTCTCTCTCCCTCTGCCCCTCCCCCCACTCATGCATGTGTGCTCTCTCTCTCTCTAAAAAGAATATGCTACTGTAGATCGGTGTCACTCTAGAACCAGGTAAAAAGACTTTATGTGTGTAGTATTTCTTCTTTTTTTTGTTTTAAAGATTTTATGTATTTATTTGACAGAGATCACAAGTAGGCAGAGCAACAGGCACGGGGGTGCAGGAAGCAGGGTCCCGCTGAGCAGAGAGCCCGATGCGGGGCTCGATCCCAGGACCCTGAGATCATGACCTGAGCTGAAGGCAGAGGCTTAACCCACTGAGCCACCCAGGCGCCCCAGTATTTATTCTTCTTTAGCACCATCACCACCACCATTGCCACCATCTTCCTTCTCCTCCTCCTTTTTCTCTCCCGCCTCCTTATCATGGAATTTAGTATCAGGCAAGGTGAGACTGGGATGCAGAAAGCCAACTCTGGCTCTAATCCTACCTCTGACACTGTACCTTTGGCTCACTGGGTCTTGATTTCTCTCTCTATAAGTGTTGGTGGAAAGGAAGATCCTCGAGACTTCATCTGTGCCTGAAATTGCACAATTCCATTATTGTATTTATGGCCGTAGACAAAGTAAGGAAGATTGAAGGTTATCCCAGGATGATTCTTGGTGCTCCCCAATCACTCCCTAGCTCACTTTGTTACACTATTAAATTATGCTTAGACATTCCTTCTTGCTAAGGGAAAGAAGCCAGACACAGAAAAACAAGTTCTGCATGATCTCGCTTATAGGTAGAATCTCAAATCGTCAAACACGTAGAAGCAGAGAACAGCATGGTGGTTGCCAGGGACTGGGTGGAGGGGGAAATGGAGAGGTGTTGGTCAAAGGGTACAAAGTTTCAATGGTGCAAAGTAAGCTCTATAGCTCTCTCATACAACATAGAGTTGCCTCAGCTGCTGCTGCTGCTGCTGCTTCTTCTTCTTCTTCTTCTTCTTCTTCTTTAAAGATTTTATCTATTTATTTTTTATTTGTCAGAGAGAGAAAGAGAAAGAGCAACAGGCAGAGGGAGAAGCAGACTCCCCACTGAGCAGGGAGCCCAATGCGGGACTCAATCCCAGGACCCTGGGATCATGACCTGAGCTGAAAGCAGACACTTAACTGACTGAGCCACCCAGGCGTCCCCATAAAGCTTATTCTTAACAACGCTGAGCTGCATACTTCCAAATTTGCTAAGAAGGTGGATCTTACATTAAGTGCTCTTACCTGTTCAAGGAAAAAGAAAAGAATAGAGTAGGAGGAAACATTCTGAGGTGAGGAACAAGTCTATGCACTAATAGTGACAGTGGTTTCCAGATGTGCACCTATGTCCAGACACATCAAGTTGTGTACATGAAATAGCTACAACTTCTGGTATGTTCATCATTCCTCCACATAGTGATTTTTTTTTAAAAGTGCTTTCTTTGGGTGAAGACTGTGTCCCTCTAAGTATCTTTTCTTTTTTCTTTTTTTTTTTTTAAAGATTTTATTTTTTTGACACAGAGAAAGAGAGAGAGAGAGAGAACACAAGTAGGCAGAGTAGCAGGCAGAGGGAGAGAGAGAAGCAGGCTCTCCGCTGAGCAAGGAGCCCAATGTGGGACTCGATCCCAGGACTCCGGGATCATGACCTGAGCCGAAGGCAGCCACTTAACCAACTGAGCCACCCAGGCGTCCCCCTCTAAGTATCTTTTTAAAAATATTACTTGTGGGAGGAACAAGTACGTAAATAATAATGCACAACTGTACACACCAGATCACTTTGCTGTTTTTCCAAAGAGTGTAACTGAGTGCATAATCCAGTGCGTACCTCTTCTATTTGTCAGTAAGAAACATCTAGTTAGCCCTGACCCTAGGCAATATTACTACTAATAATTGGTAATAGCTACAATTTGTTATTTACTGTCTCCATTTTGCAGGTAAAAATCCTGAGACCCAGAAAAGTTTATTAGCTTTTCCAGATGTACAGCCAGTAAATTTAAATCCTGGTCTACGTGATAACATGTGTCTCTAATGTGGCATTATTTTAGAACTGATTCTAACAAAGATTTTACTTCCCAGGACCTTGCAGACTAGCAAATGAGCTACAAAAATAGAAATGAAGTAGGAAGAATAGAAATGAGTGAAGAAAGAACTCCTTCCTGAGAAGTAAATTACTGCCCCAACATTTTATGACTAATGAGGTTTTATCTTCAGCTCCAGAAGGTGATGAAAATATTAATAATGTTAACAATAATGATAATGCTCATACCTTATCAGTAAAACTACCCAGAAAACACCAAGCATGACATCTATTTTAAAGTAGACCTTTTAAGAAATTTTAAAACCACCTTAAAAACTGGTATTTTTCCATCTTAACTTTTTGCTGATTAAAAATCCAATACATGTTCATTGTTAAAACTGGGGAACTGCAGAGAAATGTGAGGAGAAAAACACAGTAGTCTATATTTTTACTTCCAGTGACAGTAACCGATAATATATTTGGGAATATCATCCTGGTTGTAAGTTCCATGAAATTTTCATATGGTTGAATAGTTACTATATATTTGATTTTGCTCCTGTTTTTTAAACTTAATAACTATGCTTATCCCTAAATTCTTTGTGAACATTATTAATGATAGCATACCATTTTATTATTTAGATATATATAATTTTTAAATCAATATTGGACTATTTTCAATTTCTTATCATTTGAATTTTTCCATGTACAAGTAGATGTTTGCATTTACAATTATTTTTTATTAAGGGTGCTTTCCCGGAAGTGGAACTACAGAATCAGAAGAGAGGAACACTTTTAAGACTGTTGGTAGAGGCCCAGGTGGCGCAGTCAGTTGAGCTTCTGACTCTTGGTTTTATCTCGGGTCATGATCTCAGGGTTGAGATGGATCCCAGCCTTGGGCTGTGTGCTCAGCACCCAGTCTTCTTGTCCCACTCTCCACCCACTCCCCACCTGCCCCCTACTCATACTTGCCCCCCCAAATAAATAAATAAAATCTTTTTTAAAAATGTTGATAAATATCGTCAAATTGCCCTCACAAGGAGAATTCTTATTTTTGTTTTCACTGGCAATACAGATACACACTCATTTGATTTCGTCCACCTTGCCAACTTTGGGTTTCATCTTTTCTTAATCTTCTTTAATTTGATAGATAAAAATAGATTCTCATTATTACTTTTAGTTTGCAGTTATTTGATTTCAACCATTTTCAGTAATTTATCACAAGCTTACTCGGTAACTGAATTTAACATTTTGAGGAATTTATACTTGGAACATGGACTCATTTGTATTTTGGGGTTATATTCATTTTTCTGTTAATTTCAATTTCTCTTAATTTACAAAAAGTTATTAATACTGTTGATAAATGTTTGCTGAAAATAGTTTTCTCAGCCTTTCTCGTTTGCATTTAATATTTCTTGAAATGCAGGGTTTTTTTTTTTCTTCAATCAGATCTACTATTCTGTGTTTCCTAAACATTTTTTTTAAAGATTTTATTTGTTTATTTGACAGAGAGGGATCACAAGTAGACAGAGAGGCAGGCAGAGAGAGAGAGAGAGAGAGAGGGAAGCAGGCTCCCTGCTGAGCAGAGAGCCCGATGCGGGACTCGATTCCAGGACCCTGAGATCATGACCTGAGCTGAAGGCAGCGGCTTAACCCACTGAGCCACCCAGGCGCCCCTCCTAAACATTTTTTAACTTAAACTTAGAAAGTCTGTGCATGGAGGAATTAGACAAGTATTCATATCTGTTTTTGTTGTATTTGCTTTCTGTATTTTTTTTCTATTTGCTTGTTTTTGATTTATGGTTATTTTTTTGTTCCAACTGACATTTATTTAAAGTATTCTGTGTGGTGAGGCTATAAACTGATTTTGTTCCCAAATAGCTAAGTCATTTTCCAGTTCATTTTACTGATTGAGTTCTCCTTTTGGTCATCATATTCTGTAATTATACATTACATAAGTATCTGATAATGATATACGTATTAATTGATGGTCAAGGAATTCTTGCATTAGTTGAAGGAAGGTTTAACAACTGCACCTGTGATAATGCATACTAAAAATTTTTATTTTGGTGAATTGTGTAAGACTGATTATTCACAGACCTGTACCCCCAAAACAAATAATACACTATATGTTAATTTAAAAAAAAGAAAAAAATGTTGATTTTGGATTTCTGCTTCCAATCAAAATGGAATAACAGGGCCATAGAACCATTTTTTAATGGAAAAAATAGATGAAACAACAGTTTTCAAACATGGGACATCAGGCAGGCAGGGTGGTAATTCCTGAGAGATGGTAAACAAATGAGTTGAGTCCTATGACTACCCCAGCTTGCTACTTGAAGAGAATATCCTAGAAGCAACATAGGGAGACAGAACCCTGATGAAGCCTGGTGATCTCCTTGAGTTGAGTTTGCAGGACAGAGTACTGAAAAAAAGAGTTTTCCAGAGATCTGCACAGGGTTCCCTTGACTCTTCAGCTGAAGGTTGATCCACACAGGTGCAAAAGGGAACTACTGGAGGCTGGGGAGAGAACAAGAATAGTTTGTGTTCCTACCAGTCAGAGAGGCATAACTCATAATACACGGGACATCAGAGAGAGTAATTATATGGATGTTGACAAAATCATGAGACACAATGAGAACTACATTAAAGGCTACTTAGGTCTAACAAAGCTTAAAACAAAGCCTCAAAATAATCAACTGTTTCCAAGTAACTTAATTACATCCCGAAACAAAGCACACAAAATTTGTCTAGGAACACAGAAATATGCAACCACTAACAAGGTAAAATTCACAATGCCTAATAACAACCAATCAAAAATTATCGGGCACGCAATGATGCAGGGGACTATGAGCCAAAATGAGGAGAAACAGAAACTAAACAAAACATATCCACAAATGGCGAAGAAGACAGAATAAGTAGACAAGGACACTAAAACTATTATAGTTATATTCCATATGTTGTAGAAGTTAGGAGATGACCAAGCATATTAAGTAAAGATATAGGGGTGCCTGGCTGACCCAGTCCGTAGAGCATGTGAGTCTTGTTCTAGGGGTCATGAGTACAAGCCCTGCATTTGGTGTGGAGCCTACTTAAAAAAAAAAGAAAAGAAAAGAAATACATCATTAAGTAAAGATATGGAAGAAATAGAAAAGACTCAAATGGAATGTTAGGGATAAAAATGGAAATATTTGAGATGGAAAATATGTCTGCACAGGATTAATAGCACATTGAACTTTGCAGAGGAAAAGGTTGGTGAACTTGACACACAGCAATAGTAATTATGAACAAAGAAATAGTGAGAAAATAGACTGAAAAGATAAATAAAGAGAGGACCAGTTGATGTGGGGCAGTATCAAGTGACCTAAGTCTAATTGGGATCTCAAAAATAGAAGAGAGAGAAGCGGACAGGAAAAAATTAGAAATACAAAAAAGGGGGCGCCTGGGTGGCTCAGTGGGTTAAGCCGCTGCCTTCAGCTCAGGTCGTGATCTCAGGGTCCTGGGATCGAGTCCCACATCGGGCTCTCTGCTCAGCAGGGAGCCTGCTTCCCTCCCTCTCTCTACCTGCCTCTCTGTCTACTTGTGATATCTCTCTGTCAAATAAATAAAATCTTTAAAAAAAAAAAGAAATACAAAAAAGGCCAATTATAAGGAAAACGATAAACCCACAAATTCAAGAAGTTCAATGAACTCCAAGCATAAGAAATGTTTAAAAAACTACAAAATTTAGAACATAATCAAATCACTTAAAACCAGAATTCTCATTCTTCTCATTATCAGCTACACTTTATTACTCAAATAATAAATAAGAATTATATAAAAGTATGAAAATTTGGGGTGCCTGGGTATCTCAGTCATTAAGTGTCTGCCTTCAGCTCAGGTCATCGTCCCAGGGTCCTGGGATCGAGCCCCGCATTGGGCTCCCTGCTCTGTGGGAAGCCTGCTTCTCTCTCTCCGACTTCACCTGCTTATGTTCCCTCTCCCGTTGTCTATCTCTCTCTCTCTGTCAAATAAATAAATAAAATCTTTTTTAAAAAAAGTTCTGAAAACTCTAATAATAAAAAAAAAGAATTGTCGTTTTCATTAGGTATGACAAATGTAGAAGAAAGAATTCTTTTGCATTCTCTTTATTGATCTCTTGCAATAAATTCACTCATTAATTATAATAATTTTCCAACTGATTTCCTTAGAATTTTCAGGAAAATCTTATCTAGTCTCCCAATAGTGGTAATTTCAAGTTTTTTTCATTAGAATGCTACCTCTCTCTTTTTATTTTGTAAGTATCCTTTTATGGCAGCTACCCTGACTAGAATTTAAACCAGATATTCTCAACCCTCTTTTTCCAACCAAAAAAAACTTAGAGGTATGTTCTTTCTCTACTTTGAACATCATAAAAGGGAACCTCTTATCTTGTATAGTCTTTAAAATTTTTTGGCTATTTTTTTTCCTGATTCCTTCTTTTGTCTTCTTTTTCACTTTTTCTCTGCCACCTTTTTACCATTGCATCAGTTTCCTATTGCTGCTACAACAAACTTACTGGCTTCAAACAACACAAACCTCTTGGAGTTCTGGGAGTCAGAAGTTCAAAGCCCCCTAAATCAGGCATGGGTCAGGGGGTATGGTCTACCCTGGGGCAGAATTTCTCTGCATCTGTGAACCTGTGAAACCAGACAACAAGCTAAGTGCTTACAAAAGACAATAATAGGATAAACACAGGCTAGACATTCCCATTCCAAAAGGGAGAAATTGGTGAAAGGATAAAGGGGATCATTCGTCCCAAGGGAGTTTAAAATCCAGCAGGAAAAATTCCATAAGATTTCAAGGCCTCAGAATGATTCTCTGTAGCTCCATGCTCTGTCCTCTCTGCCCATCGGGACAGCCCTGCCCTGGGTGACAGTCCTACCCATTGACCCGGAGTGGTCGCCCCGTGCTTGGAAAATGAGGAAGTCCCATTGATCCAGGCCTCTGTCTCTGTGGCTTTGCCCTTATTCTTTCATTTTAGCCCATCACTTTATCTTCCATTCCAGGCTGGCAGAGTTTGTGCTGGTTTAAAATTGTCTAGACTTTCTTCTAGAAAGAGGGTCCTCCACAAATCTTTCTGGGACAGCTGCATCTCTCATCCTGGTTTGTAGCGAAAGGGTTGATTGGATTCGTGAGTTACACAGCAAATTTCTTTAGCAAGACCAGTTGCCCAGCCAGATGCTTGGCCTTGTTTTCGGAGGATGTTAACTGAATAGCCCGAGAAGCTTCCAAATCATCAAGTACGTACTGGTTCCTATTTGCTTAACAGTTAATTCCTTGGTTTATATCTGTTTATTATAAGCAGCAAGCCAAACCAGACTATACCTTCCACACTTTGGCAGTCTCCTCAGCTAAATATCTAAGTTCATTGCTTATGAATTCTTTTTCCTAAGACTTGATTTATTTATTTTATATGAGAGTGTGTATGTGTGCAAGTGGGGCAGGCAGAAGGAGAGAGAGCATCTCAAGGTGGCTCCATGCTGAGTCCAGAGCCTGATGTGAGGCTTGAGACCTCAACCCTGAGATCATAAGCTGTGTTGAAACCAGGAGTCAGACACTTCAGTGGCTGAGCCACCCAGGTGCCCTCATTGCTTACAAATTCTACCCTCCACCCAACAGAAGAACACATTTCAGGCAAATATTTTTGCCACTTTATTAACTGTTCAAAAGCTTTTAACACTTTCTTCCAGAGTCTAATAACAAGCTCCTTACCCCACCAGAAGGACCTTTAACATTGCTATTTCCAGTAACATTCTGTGTATGGTAATAGACATATTCTCTAAGGTGATAGACATAAGACGCTTTCTTTGCTGCTGCCCTCTCTACTTTCAGAGTCCTCACCAGAACAGTCTGCAACTTCCATGTTTCCACAAACTGCCCCTTCAAGGCAATGGTAAAAAGCCTACAGACAACATCATAATCCATTAAAAATATTGCATATTTTACCCTTAATATTGGCACTGAGATAAAAATGCTCTTGCCACTTTGATTCACCATTTAACTGGAAGCCCTGGCTAGTGCCCAAAGAAAGGAACAAGAAAACAATATATAAAAATATGAAAGAAAGGATTAAAGCTGCTTTTATTTGCAGATGACATGATTGCTTGGTTGTGTATGCAGCAAATTTTTAAAAAATTTATTTTTAATTTTGTTGGTATTTTTTATGTATAATAATTTGTATATAGCAAATCTTAAGGATTCTACAAAAATATGATTACAACTAATGTGACTTTAGCAAGGCAAGGATAGAAGGTTAATATAAAATCATCAGTTGTATTTTCATGTATTTATAACAAACACTGAAACACAAAATTTAAAAAGAACAGTTGGAGCAATGTCAAAAACATAATATGCATAGAAATAAATTCAACAAAAATATGGAAGCCATCTATGCCACAAACTATAAAACACTGCTGACTGAACAATCTAAAGAAATAGAAAACAATATGTTCACTGAAGAGAAAATTGGATATTTTTAAGAGGTCAATTTCTTCCAAATTGATTTATAGATTGAATGCAATCTCAATCATAACATGACAGGTTTCCTGTTTTGAGTAAAAATGGACCAGCTGACTCTAAAATTTACATAGAAGTGCAAAGGACATAGAATAGCCAAAACAAAGTTTTTTAAAAAAATTTTTATGAAAATTCAATTTAGTTAACATATAGCATATTGTTAGTTTCAGGGGTAGAGTTTAGTGATTCATCAGTTTCATACAACACCCAGTGCTCATTCCATCAAGGGCCCTTCTTAATGCCCATCACCCAGTTACCCCATCTCCCCACCTACCTTCCCTCCAGCAACCCTGTTTGTTTCCTAGAGTTGAATCTCTTATTTTGTCTCCCTCTTTGTTTTCATCTTATTTTATTTTTCCTTCCCTTCCTCTATGCCCATCTGTTTTGTTTCTTAAATTCAACATGTGAGTGAGATCAATGGTATTTGCTTTTCTCTAACTGACTTACTGTGCTTAGCATAATACCCTCTAGATCCATCCATGTCATTGCAAGTGGCAAGATTTCATTCTTTTTGATGGCTGAGTAATATTCCATTGTGTATATAGGCCATATCTTCATTACCCATTCATTTATTCATTAGCTAAAGCAAGTTTTAAAAATAAAAGAAAAACGGAGAACTTAATACTGATTTATTTCAAGGCTTACAATAAAGCTCATAAAGTATGGTTTAGCATAAGGATAGATAAATACATCAATGGAATATATAAGAGTTCAACAATAGGCTCATACCTACATAATCAAGTGCTTTTTCAATAAAAGCACTAAGTTTTTTTAATGGAGAAATAAAGTATTTTTAATAATTTGTTCTTAAACAATTGCATATCTGTATGGAGTCAAATGAACCACATCTTCTACCTCATCCCATGCCTAAAAATTAATTTGAGATAGTAATAAACTGAAACATAAAATCTCAGGCCATGCAGTCTCTAACACGTAAGAGCATATCTTCCCAACCTTAGGCTAAGCAATATTTCTTAATGAGGGCACAAAAACCACTAGCCATTAGAGATAAAATTAATAAATTGGATTTTATCAAAATTTTACAACTTTGGCTAATCAAAACACACCATTAAAGGAGTGAAGAGGTAATTCATTGGGAGAATATATACATAATACATATATATGATGAAGACCAATATTCAGAATACGTTTTTAAAACTCCTAGGAAATGTAATATATTTGATTTAATTCTATGTATCCAAAATATTATCATTTCAACCTATAATCAATATAAAAGTCATTAATGAGAAATTTCACACCTTTTTTGTACAAAGTCTTCAAAATTTAGTGTGTATTTCCCCTTTACAGCATGTCTCTATTGGGGCTATCCACATTTCAAGTGCCCAATAGCCACACGTGGCTGGTGACAACCATATTCAACAGTGCAGATCTAAGGAATAAAGACATTCTTACTCAAGACTTGAAACTCAGAAACCACTGAGCACATGATAGATAGTTTGACTACATTTTGGGACAAATGTTACCATAAATAGTTAATAATGAAATTGGAACAAATATGTGTGATTCAGAGGGCAGATAGAGGGTCAATATCTGTTACAAAGGGCTCTTATGATTGGACAAGAGGAGTAGTCAAGGGATATGAATAGACAATCGACAGAAGAGCAAATACGAAGACCCAACAAATACATGAAAAGATGCAAATTGAATTAACAATGAGATTTCACTTTATTCTATCATATTAGCAAAAGTGAAAAGGATTAATAACAGCTACTGCTGGCAAGAATTCAAGGGGAAAGATTCTGTCATACACTGCTGTTCAAAATATAAGATTAAAGTCATTTTAGAAAGCAATCTGGCAATGTCTCTCAAATTAAAAAATGCATGTGCCATTTGACTGAATGCCTTAGTCTTGAAAATATCTTCCTCAAAAATAAATTACCAGGGGCACCTGGGTGGCTCAGTGGGTTAAAGCCTTTGCCTTCGGCTCAGGTCGTGAGCCTGCTTCCCTTCCTCTTTCTCTCTGCCTGCCTCTCTGCCTACTTGTGATCTGTCAAATAAATAAATAAATCTTTAAAAAAATAAAGTAAATTACCAGTATATAATGATATTTGTACAAGGAAGCTTATTGCTGTATGGTTGATTGATAGAAAACACTGGAAACAAATTAAATCAAAAGGGGAATGGTTAAGTACATTACGCCTGTCAGCTACAGACTATTATCTCACCATTAAGAAGAAGGTACCAGTTGATTTGAAGAGACTTTTATAGGAATGTAGGAGAAAAGATGCAAAAATAGGAGTGTAATATGATCCAGTTTTAGTAAATAAATGGTGACAAACACACAATTGTGTGTATGTGTATATATGATTAAGTTAGCTTGGTAAGAAATATGGATAGATACATACTAAGTGGTCAACATGATGTGTGTGTGTGTGTTTATGTGTGTTTGTGTACATAGGAGGGATGATTGTGGGTGAGGGTGAACAAAGGAGATTGATAGAGGTGTCAAGCAAAAAATGAGAAAGGGAAAAAAAGTTGGCATTAATAAAATACATGCATATGAATACATATATGAATTCACATAAAATTTTAAAATATATTTTTCGAAGAACGTTATAAAGTTTTGCATGCTTCATATCCCTACTTAAAACATCTTTGGAATTTGAAGTTGACTCCTACAGATAGATGTCTTTTGTTTTGAGAGACTTGAGCTAAATAAAGTCCTTCCTTCTAGGAAGGACTGCAGGACCATGTTGTTCATAACCTATGATCTTACTGCCAAGAAAATATCAGAAACTCAATCTATGAAATCCATCCTTTTTTCTATATCCACATCCACCATCGTCCCCCGCATTGCCTTGTTTCAGGCATAAACATCAGGCCAACTTATTTTTAAAAATGTCTGTTGTTGGGGCGCCTGGGTGGCTCAGTGGATTAAAGCCTCTGCCTTCGGCTCAGGTCATGATCCCAGGGTCCTGGGATCGAGCCCCGCATCGGGCTCTCTGCTCGGCAGGGAGCCTGCTTCCTCCTCTCTCTCTCTCTGCCTGCCTCTCTGCCTACTTGTGATCTCTATCTGTCAAATAAAATAAAATAAAAAAATAAAAAAAATGTCTGTTGTTGTTATGAAATGAATTAAATATTCTATGATTGTTACTGAAGCAACTAGAAGATAATATAATGAAATTTGTCCCAGATAAAATTTTTCAGGGTGCCTGGATGGCACAGTCGGCTAAGTGCAGGACTCTTCGTTTTGGCTGTGGTCGTGATCTCAGGTCTCAGATGGATCCCTGCATCAGGCTCCACACTCGGCTGGGAGTCTGCTTGAGAGTCTCTCTGCCTCTCTCTCTCAAATCATTAAATAAATCTTTTTTTTAAAGATTTTATTTATTTATTTGAGAGAGAGACAGTGAGAGAGAGCATGAGAGGGGAGAAGGTCAGAGGGAGAAGCAGACTCTGTGGAGCTGGGATCCTGATGTGGGACTCAATCCCCAGACTCCAGGATCATGACCTGAGCCAAAGGCAGTTGCTTAACCTACTCAGCCACCCAGGCACCCAATAAATCTTTAAAAAAATTTCTTTTCATTGCTTTGGATGGCTTGGTTCTGAGCAATTACCTTGAAAAATCAAATAAGCAAGGTCTATTCTCCTCCTAGAATTTAAATAATGCCTGCTTTTTCTCAGAACAGTCAGATCAAGTCTTGTCATATGCTATTTACTGTACAAAGAGCCTAGATAGGGAGCACCTTGGGCCCCTATGTAATTCAGAATGACTTAAAGTGCACACGCTAAATGAAAGGTGATGTCTTGAATCTACAGACTGGCTCAGTAGCATAGGAAAAATACAAGAAAGATTTAAGTTTGAAGCACAGGGGACAAGGTCTAGCAGCTGCTCCTTACCCCCCACAATCAGGTGAACAAACAAAACCAGAAGGCTTCTTTCTTCTAAACGAGATTCTCTTAAGTGTTCAAAGAAATGGAAGGACTATTTCCCATTGCTTTTATATGGAAATGAGAGGAGAATATGATCAAGAAAGATGAAAATATAATTCAGGCACACCTGTTTTTAATCTAACAATCCTTGAAAACCTGTTGTTATTTTTTTAGCTTTATTTATTTATTTGGGAGGCAGGGAGGGGCATAGGGAGAGAGAGATAATCTCAAGCCAACTCCCCCTGAGTGAGCAGTGGGATGCAGGACTCCATCTCATGACCCATGAGATCATGACCTGAGCCAAAACCAAGAGTCAAAGGCTCAAACAACTGAGCCACCCAGGTGCCCCAACCTGTTGCTATTTCAAACCAGCATAGAATTTTTGAATCTCTGCAACCAGTAATTTTCTAGAAAGTTAACCTCAAGCTTAATCACTTATGTCTTGGGGCGCCTGGGTTGCTCAGTCAGTTAAGTGTCTGCCTTTGGTTGAGGTCATGATCCTGGGGTCCTGGAATCGAATCCCATATTGAGCTCCATGCTCAGTGGGGAGTCTGCTTCTCCTTCTCTCTCTCCCTCTGCTCCTCCCCACTGCTCATTCTCTCTTTCTCTCTCAGATAAATAAATAAAATCTTTTTTAAAAATCATTTATGGGGTACCTAGATGGCTCAGTCAGTTAAGCATCTGCCTTCAGCTCAGGTCATGATCTCAGAGTCCTGGGATCCAACCCAGCATCAGGCTCCAGGAATCCTGCTTCTCCCTCTCTCATTCCCCCTGCTTTTGTTCCCTCTCTCGCTGTCTCTCTTTCTCTCTCTGTGTCAAATAAATAAATAAAATCTTTTTAAAAATAAAATAAAAAATCATATGTCCCTTTTTGCTGAATTCTGACCATACTGCAGAGGTTAGCTTGCCTGCAGAATCTAACTACATGAGACCTTACAACACAAAATATTAGTTTTGTGAATTTTTTTGTCTCTAAGGTAAAACTTCAATATTTCTGGATTGTATGCACAAATGAACTATGGAACTACATTTACTTGCTTCCCCGTGGGACACTTATATTTGTCTGTATGCCCACCCAGTGCACTTAGGGTCAGAAAGAAGATGCATGCAATTGACCCTAAATGGTACTTTTCACCAGAAACATACAGTTAAAAGCTAACTCTTGAGTGATTTGCACCAGTATTCAAAATACCCCCAAATTCTGGGCATTTCAAGTAACTTATATTCCTTTTGTTTGTACTTCTGTAGATTGTTTTTGTTTTCGTTTTTTCTGGACCATCTTAAATAGTATGTATTAGGGATATCTTAGTTGGGGAGTGTCTGGCTGGCTCATTTGGTAGAGCATGCAACCCTTGATCTCAGGGTCATGAGTTCAAGCCTCATGTTGGACTTGGAGACTACATAAATGAAAAAAAAATCCATATATTTTAGTAGGATGACAAATTGTTATTTAAAACTCCCCTTTGGGGTGCCTGGATCTCTCAGATGGTTAAGTGTCTGCATTCGGCTCAGGTCATCATCCCAGGGTCCCGGGGTTAAGCCCTGCATCGGGCTCCCTGCTCAGCTGGGTGCCTGCTTTGCCCTCTCCCTCTGCCTACTTCTCTACCTGCTTGTGTGCTCTCTCGCTCTCTCTCTCTCTCTCTCTCTCTCTCAAATAAATGAATAAAAGCTTTAAAAATGACAAAATAAAAAAACTCCCCTTAGAGGCAGCTGTTTGATTGTGTTTGCTTTGTTCAGACCCTTCCACTCCTCTCCTGGATGAAGGAAATCCAGTTTCTTTTGAGTTTTTATTTAAATTTAAGTTAGTTAACATGCAGTGTAATATTAGTTTCAGAGGTACAATATAGTAATTCAACTATACAACCATACATCACCCCGTGCTCATCACAAGCGTGCCCCTTCATCCCCATCATTCCTTTCATCCATCTTCCCTCTAACCCCCTGTGGTTACAATCAGTTTGTTCTCTATAGTTAAGAGTCTGTTTCATGGTTTGCCTCTCTCTCTTTTTCCTCTCTTTTTAAAAAAAAAGATTTTATTTATTTATTTATTTATTTATTTATTTGTCAGAGAGAGTGAGCACAGGCAGACAGAGTGTCAGGCAGAGGCAGAGGGAGAAGCAGGCTCCCCACTGAGCAAGGACCCCGATATCGGACTCGATCCGAGGACACTGGGATCATGACCTGAGCCGAAGGCAGCTGCTCAACCAATTGAGCCACCCAGACGTCCCACTTTTTCCCCTCTTTGCTTGTTCGCTTTGTTTCTTAAATTCCATATATGAGTGAGATCATATGGTATTTGTTTTTCTCTGACTGCCTTATTACACTTAGCATAATACTTTCTAGCTCCATCCATGTCATTGCAAATGGCAAGATTTCATTATTTTTTATGGTTGAGTGGTATTCCATTATCTATCTATCCATCTATCTATCTATCCACCACGTCTTCTTTATCCATTCATCTATCTATGGACACTTGGGCTGCTGCCATAATTCGGCCTCTGTAAATGATGCTACAGTAAACATAATGGAGCATGTACCCCTCTGAATTAGTATTTTTGTGTTTTGGGAGTAAATACCCAGTAGTGCAATTACTAGATCATAGGATACTTCTATTTTCAAATTTTTGAGGAACCTCCATACTGTTTTCCACAGTGGCTGCACCAATTTCCATGCCCACCGACAACGCAAGAGGGCTCCCCTTTCTCTGCATCTTCATCAACACCTGTGGTTTTCTGTGTTGTTGATTTTAGCCATTCTGACAGTTGTGAGGTGGTATCCCATTACAGTTTTAAAGATTTGCATTTCCCTGATGATGCGTGATGTTGAGCATCTTTTCATGTATCTATCTGTTGGCCATCTGGATATCTTCTTTTGAAAAAATGTCTGCTTATGTCTTCTGTGCATTTTTTAACTGTACTTTTCATTTTTGGGGTGTTGAGTTTGGTAAGTTCTTTATAGATTTTGGATACTAACCCTTTATCGGCTATGTCCTTTGCAAATACCTTCTCCCAGTGCATAGGTTGCCTTTTAGTTTTGTTGATTGTTTCCTTCACTGTGCAAAAGCTTTTTACTTTGATGTGGTCCTGTGTTCACTTCTAGGATTTGTATGGTTTCAGGCCTTACATTTAGGTCTTTAATCCATTTTGAATTTATTTTTGTGTAAGATGTAAGAAATTTATCCTGTTTCATTCTTCTGCGTGCTGCTGTCCACTTTTCCCAACACCATTTGTTGAAGAGACTGTCTTTTTCCCAATGGATATTCTTTCCTGTTTTGCCAAAGATTAATTGACCATACAATTGTGGGTTAGTTTCTGGGTTTTCCATTATGTTCTATTGCTCTATGTGTCTGTTTTTGTGCCAGTACTATACTATTTTGATTACTTCAGGTATGTAATATAGCTTGAAGTCTGGAATCATGATGCCTCCAGCTTTGCTTTTCTTTTTTCAATGTTGTTTTGGCTACTCGGGGTTTTCTGTGATTCCATACAAATTTTAGGATTTTTTTCTTCTAATTCTGAAAAATGCTGTTGGTATTTTAATAGGGATTGCATTAAATGTGTAGATAGCTTTGGCTAATCTATTATATTATAATTAGATTATATAGTAGTATATGATATATAATATATAGTAATATATATTAATAATAATATATATTAATTAATAATAATATATATGATATATTAGCAATATTTGTTCTACAAATCCATGAGTATGGAATGTCCGTCCATTTCTTTGTGACGTCTTGAATTTCTTTCATCAGTGATTCATACTTTCCCAAGTACAGGTCTTTCAACTCTTTGGTTAGTTTATTCCTAGGTATCTTATTGTATTTGGTACAATTGTAAATAGGACTTATCCCTTAATTTCTCTTTCGGTTCCTTCACTATTGTTGTATAGAAATGCAACAGATTTCTGTGATTGATTTTGTATCCTGCAACTTTCCTGAATTCGTGTTATCTTTTCTAGCAGGTTTTGGTGAAGTCTTTTGGGATTTCTACATAGGGTATCCTGTCATCTGCAAATAGTGAAGGTTTTACTTCTTTCTCATTGATTTGGATGCCTTTTACTTCATTCAGTTGTCTGACTGCTGTGACTAGGACTTCCAGTATTATGTTAAATAATAGTGGTGAGAGTGGATATCCCTGTCTTGTTCCTGACTGCAGGGGAAAGGCTTTCAGTTTTTCCACATTGAAGATGGTATTAGCTGTGGGTTTTTCACAGATGGCCTCTATTATGTTGAGGTATGTTCCCTCTACACCTACTTTGTTGGGGGTTTTTATCATGAATGGATGTACTTTGTCAAATGTTTTTTTCTGCATCTATTGAAAGGATTACATGGTTCTTAGCCTTTCCTTTATTAATGTGATGTATCACATTGCTTGATTTGCAAGTATTGAATCACCCTTACAATCCAGAAACAAATACCACTTGATCATGGTGAATGTTTTTTTTTAAAAAACATATTGGTGGATTTGGTTTGCTAGTGTTTTATTGAGACTTTGTGCATCTGTGTTCATCAGGGATATTGGCCTGTAGTTCTTTTTAGTGGTGTCTTTCTCTGGTTTTAGTATCAGGGTAGTGCTGGCCCCATAGAATGAATTTGAAACTTTTCCTTATTTTTCTATTTTTTTAGAATAGTTTAAGAAGAATAGGTATTAACTCTTCTTTAAAAAATTTTTTTAAAGATTTTATTTATTTGACAGAGAGAGCGAAATCACAAGTAGGCAGAGAGGCAGGCAGAGAGAGGGGAGGAAGCAGGCTCCCTGCGGAGCAGAGAGCCTGACGTGGGGCTCTCTCCCAGGACCCTGGGATCATGACCTGAGCCAAAAGCAGAGGCTTTAACCCACTGAGCCACCCAGGCGCCCCATACTCTTCTTTAAATGTTTGATACAATTCACCTGTGAAGCCATCTGGATCTGGACTTCTGTTTGTTGAGGGTCTTTTGACTATTGATTTAATTTTCTTGCTAGTTATCAATCTGTTCAGGTTTGCTATTTCTTCCTGTTTTGGTTTTGGCAATTTATATGTTTCCAAGAATTTAACAAGTTCTTCTAGGTTGCCCAACTTGTTGCCATATTGGTTTTTTTTTTTTAATATTCTCTTAAAGTTGTTTGTATTACTGTAGTGTTGATTGTGATCTCTACTCTCTCATTTGTGATTTTACTTGTTTGGGTCCTTCCTCTTTTCTTTTTGATAAGTCTTGCTAAAGGTTTATCAATTTTATCAGTTTTTTTCAAAGAACCCGCTCCTGGTTTCATTGATCTATTCTATGGTTTTGTTAAGTTTCTATATCATTTATTTCTGCTCCAATCTTTATTATTTCCATCCTTCTGCTGGCTTTAGGCTTCATTTATGGTTCTTTTTCTAGCTCCTTGAGATGTAAGGTTAGGTTATTTATTGTAGACTTTTCTTGCTTCTTGAGATGGGCCCGTATTGTCATACTTCCATCTTAGAACACATTTTGCTGCCTCCCAAAGGTTTTAGACTGTTACATTTTCATTTTCATTTGTTTCCATGCATTTTAAAATTTCTCCTTTGATTTCCTCGTTGACCCATTCATGGTTTAGTAGCATGTTATTTAACCTCCATGTGTTCGTGGTCTTTCTAGACTTTTTCTTGCAGTTGACTTCTAGTTTTGTAATGTTGGATCAGAGAAGGTGCATGGGATGACTTCAATCTTTTTGTATCTGTTGAGGCCTGATTTGTGACTTAATATGTGATTTATTCTGGAGAATGTCCCATGTGCACCTGAAAAAAATGTGTATTCTGCTATCTTAGGATGGAATGTTCTGAATATATCTGTTAAAACTATCTGGTCCAATGTGTCATTCAAAGCCATTGTTTCCTTGTTGATTTTCTGTTTAGATGATGTGTGCATTGATGTAAGTGTGGTGTTAAAGTCCCCTACTACTGTTGTATTATTATCAATTAGTTCCTTTGTGTTTGTTATTATTTTATATATTTGGGTGCTCCCATGTTGGGTGCATAACTATTTACAATTGTTGTATCTTCTTCTTGGGTTGTCCCCTTTATTATTATACAGTGCCCTTCTTTGTCTCTTGTTAAAGTACAGTTTGTCTAAGTTTTACTACTCCAGCTTTCTTTTGACACCCATTTGCATGATAGATGTTTCTCCATCCCTTCACTTGCAATCCGCAGCTGTCTTTAGGTCTATAATGAGTCTCTTGTAGGCAGCATGTGGATGGGTCTTTTTTTTTTTTAATCCACTCTGACACACTATGACTTGTGATTGAAGTATTTAGTCCAAATATGTTCAAAGCAGTTCTTTTTTTTAAAAAAAGATTTTATTTATTTATTTGACAGAGTGAGAGAGATCACAAGTAGGCAAAGAGGCAGGCAGAGAGAGAGGAGGAAGCAGGCTCCCTGCCAAGCAGAGAGCCTGATGCAGGGCTTGATCCCAGGACCCTGGGATCATGACCTGAGCCAAAGCCAGAGGCTCAACCCACTGAGCCACCCAGGCGCCCCTCAAAGCAATTCTTGACAGATATGTCATATCTAACATAACCATCTAAGACCTTTGGGATATAGTAAAATGTGCTCTAAGAGGAAAGTATATAACAATACTTATTGTCATTTTATTACATGTTTCATGGTTGTTTCTGGAGATTTTCTGTGATTCTTACTTTTTCTCTCTTCCATGCTTTCCTGATTTTCCTTAGTGATATATTTGGATTTCTTTGTCTTTATTCCTTGCATGTTTATTAGTGGGTTTTGGTACATGGTTTCCATTAGGTTTGTATATAACCTCTTCTGCAAATAGCAGTCTGTACTAAGTTGATGCTCCTTCAAGTCTGAACCCATTCTTTTCTCCTCTCGTCCCCCACAGTTTAGGTACATGTTATTACATTTTGTATCCTTTTTGTGTGTGTCTGAGTTCCTTGACTGATTTTTACAGAAATATTCATTTTTACTGCTCACGTGTTTCTTGCCTTTATACTGTCACTTTTAGTCTCTCCTTTCCACTCAAAGTGTCCCCTTTGATATTTCTTGTAGGGCTGGTTTAGTGGTCATAAACTCCTTTTGTTTTTATTTGTCTGGAAAACTCTTTATCTCTCCTGTTCTGAATGATTGCCTTGCTGGATAGAGTTTGGCTGCAGAATTTCCCATTCAGCACATTGACTATATCATGCCACTCCCTCCTGGCTTGCCAGGTCTGTCGAGAAACCTCCAGCTAGCCTTATGGGTCTTTCCCTGTATGTTAAGGACTACTTTTGTCTTGCTGCTTTTAAGATTTTTTCTTTAGTATTACATTTTCCTAACTTAAGTACAATATATCTCAGGGTTGGCCTGCTTTTGTTGATTTTCATGGGAGTTCTCTGTGACTCCTGGATCTACATGTCTCTTTATTTCCCCAGATTAGAGAGGTTTTCAGCTCTTATTTCTTCAAATAAATTTTCGGCCCCCTTTTCTCTCTCTTCTTCTGGAACTCCTGTAATATGAATGCTTTTATGTTTGATGGGGGATTGAGTTGTCTAAGTCTATTCTTGGGTTGCATAATTCTTCTTTCTCTCTTTGTTTGGCTTCATTATTTTCCATTATTTTGTCTTCTAGGTCACTAATTTGTTCCTATGCTTCTTCCAGCCTGCTGTTCATTGCATCAAGCCTATTTCTAATCTCATTTGTTGCACTCTTAATCTCTGATTGATTCTTTTTAAACTCCTTTATCTCTGTGGTAAGGGTCTCGCTGATATCTTATGCTCTTTTCTAAAGCCCAGTGAGTATCCTTATGATCATTGTTTTAAATTCTCCATCAGGCACACTACTTATATTTGTTTCACTTAGATCTCTAGCTATAGCTTGTTCTTTCATTTAGGATTAATGCCTCTGTCTTCAGATTTGACTACATCTCTGCTTCTTCTCTGTGTTAGAAACAGTATTTATGTCTCCTGCTCCTGAAATTAATGGCCTTATGAAGAAAAGGTCGTGTAATGCCCAGGGCTTGGTGCTTCAGGGAATGTCTCTAATGTGTGCTGCATGTGCTCCACTGTTGTGTTTTGGCTGCTCTATCCTTCAGGCCAGTCATCTGTAAAGCCTATCTTTGCCTGCAGTGGACACTTTTTGGTCTGTGGCCTGAATGAGGGGTTTTAACTAGATGTGCTCTGGTCCACTTGGGAAATGAGTTCTGTCACCACTGTCACTGGAACGGAGGTCTTGTAAAAATCTCTGGTCGGAAGATGTGGTCTGGGCAAGGTTTTGTACTGGTCTTCTGGCGGAGGGGCCTGCCATACTGGGACTGAGGCAAGCTTGACTGAGAAGGGCAGTTCCACCAGAGTGCAGGGGATTGGGACTTAGTGTAAGCAACTTAGGCACCCCAGTGTCAGCACTGCAGTGCTTCCTGTAGATGGCTCTGTGTTTTGCTGAGGTATGGGAGAGGGACATGGTGCTGGCCAGCTCCTTTGTTCCCAGAGAGGTGTCTCCATGAATGCTGACTCTCAGAGATAAGCTCTGAGAAGAGTGAATAATCCCCCTACTCTTTGCTCTTCTGATCATTGTTTCCACGCTATCTGTCCCCACGTTGTTGCCTGCCTTCTCTCTAGAAGCAGGGAAGTACCGTCTGGGCTCTATCCCAGCCAAGCCTGCTGACTTTTAAAACTCCAGGTTTTATGCTCCACTGGTGGCAAGAACTCATGAAATTCAGCTGCTCTCATTTTCCAAGCCAATGGAAAGCAGGTTACAAGGGTCCAGAAAGGGACCAGAACTAAGGGACAGGAACTAAGGAACAGAAAGGGACAGGAACTAAGAAACCATTAAAACCTCAGAAGTCCTGGCATCTTCTCACTTTTCACTGTGTGTCTATCCAACTTCTTCGCCAATTACTCTTTCCGTTTTTTTAGTCACCAGGAAGCATGAACTTTAATCTGTAAGACTCAGTTTCTCAGCTGTAAAATGGGTAGTAATAGTAGTTAACTCAAAGCAATGATGCACAACTTAAAAGAAATGATGCTTGTAAAGGGCTTAGTTCATTTATTGGCATGCGATAAATATTAGGTATTATCATATTAGACAAATGGATCATTAGAATATTAAGGTCCTGGATACATTCCACTCAATTCCAAAGACAGTATAAGAATTCAGTAGTGAATTCACTAATCCACGAAAGTAAATTGAGCATTTTTTAAAAATCACATACTTTAGGAACAAAATATAAAGGTAAATGAATCTATTGGAGCCGGAATGATATTTCTATTTTCCAAAAGGGAAGACAAGTGGGTTCTGAAATCCAGGGAAAATTGTGCTTGGTGGAACTGCTCAGTAAAATTCTCATACAGATATCAGATAGATGGTTTGGAGCACAGACATAGAAGTCACAGCCCCTAGGCTGGAATGAGTTCACCAGCAAACAAGCCAAATTTTATTTCTTTTGTTAATAGTGTTAATGAAACTGGTAGGTAAGGCATTTTGCAGGCCTTGTGAATCTTAAATTCAACAAGGTATTTGACAAGACATTTCATTATGTATTTGTGGATGAAATTATTGGATTAGCAGCTATTTGAACAGTTTTACCCAAAGGATGTGTGTCCAGGAGAGAGCGCAAGAGCTCTGTACTTAGCCTGGCTTTATTCATTTAACCCCTACAACAACCCTGTAAAGTAGATAGTATTTTTACAAGGAATAGAAGCATAGCAAGGCAAGAAACTTGTGCAAAGCTTCCAGCTAGTAAATCAGAAGACCTTCCTGGAGAAATCCAGCCCTATCAGACAATACTCTGCAATCTTCGCTAAATTACATGACTGCTATGAAAATCAATTTCTTCATTGGTGAAATGGGGATACACTATGCTGGGGGGTGGAGATAAACATCTAAGGTGGAGGAAGGGAGATATATGATAGCAAGTAAACAAACAAATAAATATCAATTGCAAACTGCATTCCTTATAGTAAGGCAAAAGTACAGGCACTGTGAGAAAGAAAAGCAGGTGGAACATGATTTGAATTATACAAGTTTGGGAACCATGCTTTGGTCAGCAAGTTGTCATAGGAGAGAGATTTTAAGCTAAACCTTTAAGAACAGGGAGGATTTGTATACGAGGAGGCAGGCATTCTTAGGCAAGAGGGGAAGGTTCAGACAAAAGTATCAGGAGAAAAAGTCCTTGTGCAAGACTATAAATAAGATGTGTTCAGCATTTATTCTGTTCCCCAATATTACAGCTTATGAATAAACATTCGTCCTTACCCTCTTGAAGTTAAACTACAGGCATGATGTACCTTTAAAGAGTATTATGTAAACTTATAAGGAAATGTCTCTAAGAAGATAAGCTTGTGTTATTACAGGGTAATTAGAGATTTTATAGATTAAAAATAAAGACAATACACAGTACAGAGCTGAGAAGGAGATTAAGTAAAATGGATATTGAAAATTTAGTGAGAATTGGCCAAGAAGGAACTCTAGACTTAACTTCCTTGAAACGTAATATACTTTGAGCTGGGTAAGATTTATGGCCTGCTTGCTTGTGGTTTTGGATTCTTAATAAAATACATTTAAGGCAGAGCATAAGGACAGCAAAGAGAATGAGTGTAAGCAAAGTTTTTGGACAAGGAAGGCCTTCAAGGTGTAGGACACATGTGTCATTGATCCCTAGTTACAGGGCAGAGGTTTTGGGATGTCAGCCAGCTTTCGTGATAGCAGTGAAACCATGTCCTGATTTGAAGTGGATGACATTATCATGAGTCGGGAATTAAAAGCCACTTTCTGCACTTTTTTTTCCTTTGAAAGTAATGTAACCATAAAATGTACAGGTTTGCATGAAAATGCACAGATAGAAGTTGTTTTTCTTCTATTCTCTCTCTCTTTTTTTTTAAGATTTTATTTATTTATCAGAGAGAGAGAGGAAGAGAGAGCGAGCACAGGCATACAGAGTGGCAGGCAGAGGCAGAGGGAGAAGCAGGCTCCCTGCCGAGCAAGGAGCCCGATGTGGGACTCGATCCCAGGACTCTGGGATCATGACCTGAGCCGAAGGCAGCTGCTTAACCAACTGAGCCACCCAGGCGTCCCGTTTTTCTTCTATTCTCAAACCAGGTGGGTCCATACTAAAATGGCATATCCATTCTCCACTCTCCAATGTAGGGTCTAAAGGCCCTAGGGTAATAGGTTAAATGAGGATCACTTTGCTCAGGAGGACAAACTTCATTAAAAAACTGTTGTTGTTTTTTAATCTGAGAATGAGGTGAGCGAAGGGTCACTTAATACTGCTTTAAATATACAAAGCAAAAAATTTTTGGAAAAAAGGCAAAAAAATATACAAAGTACAGGTTGACGAAAGTAAGGCTTATTTTTCTTAAGGGAGAACCAAAGGGAGGACTTTAACACAATGAAGACCTTAGATAAGATGGAATGAATTTTTGATAATAAAGATCTTCTAATAAGCACTCAAGTGGATTACTTGATCTTGGAAATCTGTTAAAAGAGTTCTGGGCTGGGGATCAGAAGACCTTTAAGCTTAGTTACTGATTAGTTCCATGACCTTGGACAATTTACTTAGCCTCTCTGGGTCCTAATTTCTTTATCTGTAAAATGACAGCTTTGGACTGATAGAACACATTCTGGATTCTTAGCTAGATTTTCATCCTGCTGGGATGATCCTATCTCAAGCCAAGGAAATGGGCTAGATTTGCCTGCAAGGCTATTTCGTGGATTACAGTAATGCTTTCCTCTTAGAGCACCAATTCCTTCGCATTTTCTCAGCGTTCAAGCAGTACTCTGAGATAGAAAAATGCAAAATACCTTCTTTCTAACCTTTCTTATCAAACATATATTTGCACTGAAAGGTCAAACTTCTACATTGTTTGGACTTTGGTGCTTTGCAAAGAGTACTATATGCTTTCTTGGAGCCCTTTACAACTGCCCTTTCCATTCACCCAGTAGAAGGGATGAGATGTGGGCTCAGGAGTCAGAGTCTTGCATTTCTTATATTACCTGAGAAACAGATGGAGTAATGACAATCTTTTCTTTTCAGCCCCTTTGGGCAGGTACGTTTGGAATATTTATTTGCAAGGCTATGGGTCAACTACAGATCTTACATATTTTTAAAGATGTTATTTATTTATTTGAGAGAGAGAGATAGAGAGCTAGAGAGAGAGCATGAATGGGAAGAGGGACAGAGGGAGAGGAAGAAGCAGACTCTCCCGCTGAGCAGAGAGTCCCACACAGGGCTAGATCCCACGACCCCAGGATCATGACCTGAGCCAAATGCAGTGACTTAACCAATTGAGTCACCCAGGCTCCTGATACAGATCTTAATTAATGTCAACCAACATCTCTTGCTTCATGCTGGGAATACAAAGTTCCAGCAGGCCCTGGGAAAACTTAGAAACTAATGGAAGACAACAGCGCCTCTAAAGATAACTTGGCAAAAATGCACCCTATTCTATGACAGAGGCACATACGTGTGCCCCTGAGGTCCCAGAAGAAGGTTTTCAGGCCAACCCAGCGTTTCTGGGAGGGCTTCCTGGAAGAGAGAGGGCTTGAAATGTGTCCCAAAGAAGGAGTAGGAAAGCATTGCAATAGGGTAACCAGATAGAACACAGGACACAAGGTTAAATTTGAATTTCACATAACAAACTATTTTTAGCATTATTTTTAAGATAAATATGTCTCAAATAATGTATGGGACAGAATTAAAGTTAAAAGGTATTCATTGGGGATGCCTGGTTGGCTCAGTCAGTTAAGTGTCTGCCTTCGGTTCAAGTCAGGATCCTGGGGTCCTGGGATAGAGCCCCGCATCAGGCTCCCTGCTCAGCAAGGAGTCTGCCTCTCCCTCTCTCTCTGCCCCTCTCCCCCTCTCCTTCTCTCTCTCTCTCTCAAAAATAAAGAAATAAAATCTTAAAAATAAGTATTCAACATTCATCTGAAGTTCCAAAGGAAATGGGCGTCCTGCATTTTGATTTTTTAAATCTGGCAACTCTAGTTTCAGCCTCAAGTCTATCTGCTCTTTTATGCCCCTGACATTACAGCACTTATCTCTCCCAAGGGCAGGTAGTGGGCACCTTCACCTCTCTCTTCAATAGCGTCTCTACCTTCTATGGCCATTGCTGACTAGCGCTGGCCTTTGTGCCAACACCATCCCTTGAACATTAATTTTTCATAAAGACTAATCATATGGTATTTGTCATTATTTACGGAGTGTCCATCTTACTGTTAGAACTTAAGCATCTGGTGGGGAAGCCTGGGTGGCTCAGTCGGTTAAGTGTCTGTCTTTGGGGCGGGTCATGATCTCAGAGTCCTGAGATCGAGTCTTGAGTCAAACTCTTTGCTCAGTGGGGAGCCTGTTTCTCCCTTTGCCTGCTGCTCCCCCTGCTTGCACACACACACTCTCTCTCTCTCTCTCTCTGATGAATAAATAAATAAAATCTTTTTTTAAAAAGTGAGCATTTGGAAAATCATGCCTTATTCATCTTGGTTTGTTCAGAGTACCTGGAAGCAGATAGAGCTCTGTGAACCTTTGTTGCCTAGGTGAATATATGGGCACAGATATGAATGAATGATCCAGGTATCTCTGATTTCTATGCTAATCAGAGGACAAATAGGAATGACGCTTTGAACAAGACTGTTTATATATTTTTTCTGTTTTTCTTTGCAAGTGATGTGTATTGGATGTTTATCATGTAGTGGACATTCTTCTCCCCTTTGACCACCCAGGATCTAAACTCCCTTCTTGCATTTGGGGAATCTACCACTGAATTCACACAATGATGAGGTGAGAGATAAGCGAGTGGCAGCTGCAGAATGGTCATGTGACCCAAACACAGTTAATGAACATGGACTTTTAAAAAAAAAACTTATTTGACACAGAGCGAGAGAGGGGTGGGTATCACAAATAGGCAGAGAGACAGGCAGAGAGAAAGGAGGAAGCAGGCTCCCTGCTGAGCAGAGAGCCTGAAATGGGGCTTGATCCCAGGATCCTGAGATCATGACCTGAGCCAAAGGCAGAAGCTTAACCCACTGAGCCACCCAGGCAGCCCTGGACTTTGCATTCAGAATGCATTCAGGGCTTTGGAACCAGAATGGATGATCAGGGCAGTTTCCACTTCATTCTGGCAGAGCTCGTGGTGGCCAGCAGTGCCCAAGGGTGATACTCTAACCAGAGAGTTTTCCCTCTGCATGACTGTGATAGTCCTGAGCACTACTTGTCAAGTATTTCCAGTTCTTTCCTTCTTTGGGGCACATGATACAATTTCATTTTCTGGCTGCCTTTTGGTTGAGTGCAGCCCTATGGCCTATGATGGCTGATGGTTTGGGCTGCAAGTGGTGAGAGTTAGCTCAGGACTGAGAATTTCATTGGTTGAGTGGGACCCTGGTGGTTTCCCTTTCCTTTCTGGCGTCACTGCTGACAAGGTTTGAGATGGTGGCTGGCCTTATCAGCTTGGGGCCCCAAGTGACTATGTGGAGCAGAGACACTCTATCAACCCAAGATGGGTCTGTGGACTGAGCAACAAGAAATAAGCCTTTATTGGCTTAAGTGGCTTATACCATCCAGCCAGTCTTGTAACTTTGGTTTTTATTTAGTCATTAGCCTCTTCTCTAGTAATCCCACTGATTCTGCGAGCCAATCTGTACCTCTCCAACAAGTTCTTTCCTTCTTAAGATAGATGGAACTGATTACCATTGTTTATTACCAAGAATATCAAGTGGCCCATTATGGATACACGGATAACTACGTCAGAAGCTGCTCCCTGCAATGTCCCAGCTTTAATTTGTCAGAAGAGAGTCTTTTGGGTCTAAGAGCTGTTTTCAAGTTATTGTGTACAAGAGGTAGGATATCTAGGAGGAAAGAACATTGCTGGAAATCCTAATGTTCTACGCTACCTCTGCAATGTAGCTGCTACTCTGACATTTGAAACTTCTTCTTCCAAGATGGGTGTGAAGGCCAGATAGGAAACATCATGTGCAAATGTCCTGTAACTTTAAGTAGGGCTGTGCAAATGTGGCAGCTCTTCTCCAACCCAGGGTGGGACTGAGCCCATCTAACTCATGGAGAATTTAAGGAGTGCCACCACAGTAACACTTGAGACTGAATTTCTAAGCAATTATGTAAAGAGTTGATCACTGCAGTCACTGTGTAAATATGAGAGGGGATTAAGGACCCAGAGAATGGAGGGACCCTAAGGCATACCCAACTTTTGTATCAACATGGACGGGACTGGAGGAGATTATGCTGAGGGAAATGAGTCAAGCAGAGAAAGTCAATTATCGTATGGTTTCACTTACTTGTGGAGCATAAGGAATAACATGGAAGACATTAGGAGAAGGAAAGAAAAAGTGAATTGGGGGAAATCAGAGGAAGAGATGAAGCATGAGAGACTGTGGACTCTGAAAAGCAAACTGAGGGTTTTGGAGGGGAAAGGGGTGGGGGGTTGGATGAGCCTGGTGGTGGGTATTAAGAAGGGCAAGTATTGCATGGAGCACTGGGTGTGGTGCATAAACCATGACTTTTAGAACACTGAAAAAAAAAAAAGACATCATCTGTGGCTTCAGCTGGACTTAGGTACAGGGCATGTTATAACACCTGCTTTCCCACCCAAGCTGTCATTGGAATGAGCCTAGAATGGCTACAGGCTAATGGGAAGGGCATCCCATCTGATTAGAGCTCCACCTGAAAACTTTTTTCTTACAAGGAGGCATCTGCTTCTGGATTCTTCTTCTACTTGACAAAAAGCTATTGCATCAGTTCCTTCAGGTTCATTACCTCATGGTCTCCCAGCACATATTTGTGCCCGGTCATTGAAGTGGCAACCTGTTCTGCCAAAATAAAGGCTCATAGCACCTCATCCCAATGGCAACTTGAACTTCTCCCTTTCTGTCCCAGGGTCCCTGTGATACCACTGTAGGGGACACCTGCAGGAACCCTGTTGGTGCCCATAGATGCATTAAACTGCATTGTGGGAGGGGTGCCTGGGCGGCTCAGTAGTTAAGCGTCTGCCTTCAGCTCAGGTCATGACCCCAGGGTCCTAGGATTGAGCCGCGTGTTGGGCTCCCTGCTCAGCAGGAAGCCTGCTTCTCCCTCTCTCACTTCCCCTGCTTGTGTTCCCTTTCTCACTGTCTCTCTCTCTCTCTGTCAAATAAATAAATAAAATCTTTAACAAAAAACTGCATTGTGGGAGAGTTAGCCTATGAACTGCCCTTGACCAATGGAGGCTGTAAGTCTGGATAAATGCAGTCTTTTCTGTATCACCAGCAGACAATGGTGAGACCCCTTCTAGCCAGTTCCCCTGAAGGTCCCAGTGAGATTGACTCCCAGGTGCCCACACTGTGTCCCTCCTTACTTATTTCCCTTTTCCCAGCCAACAGCACTGTTCTTTGGAGTCACTCCCCCAAATAAGCTAGCCACATGAACCCTCTTGTCCCAAGCTCTGCTTTCCATGGCAACCCAGGCTGAGGAAAACACTGCATTTATGCAGAGCTGAGACAAGACATTAATGTTCTCCAGGCTCATGGGTCCCAGTCTTTTGCCTCCTTGTTTCCAGAATTCCTCTCTAAAACTTGCATATGCCACACTGGGCTTCCCTGTCCCTCTCTTTTTCTTCGCATGTCTTTCTCTCTTTTTTTCATGCACACTCACACATACACACCACAGGTCCTGGTGCTCTTTTATGAAGATCTGCCATTTTTGTCTCAAAATACTCAGACTTGGCCATTTCAGGGACTGATGAAGTCCCTTAATTATAACAGCAATAACAAGTCAGTTGGCTGGCATAAGGTCGTTACCTTTTAATTGTGCCAAGTAAAGTTATTCTAGAGACTATCTTCTTCTGTCATCATTTTATAAGAAAGGACACAGTAACAGCTAAAAAAAGCAGGTAGGATATAGTCTCCCATTAGGTGATGGCCTCCAAATTAGCATAATCTTAGCTTTCTGAATATTCATCGCAGTGATCTTGGTTTTCCCATTTGGGGGAGGGTAGACGACACACAAACACAGACATCACCTGTTCCCTCTGGGCTCCCACGTGTACTCTGCTGCTCCCCTCTCAAACTCTTTGTTTGGCCCAGGCATCCCCTTTTGCTTTGGTTTCTGTGTCCCCCTCCCGGATCCTTCCCTGTGCTGTCATCCAGCTCTGTTTCCTGCATAATGTGCAGAAGGATTTGTATCTGTCTTATTCAATTCTTTCTTGTAACTAGACAACATTTCTGAGATTCCAAAGCCAAGAAAAAGAAGTTAGGAACAGAGAAAGAACAACAACAAAGGCATTTTGTGCTTAATTGTGTCATTGCTTTTTGTTTTCCTTCAGTTTCTGTTTTGCCTTTTTTTTTTTTTAAGATGAGAATTCAGGAAATTCAGGAAAATGGTAAAAATCCATGTTCTTGGTTAGAAGACCCAACATGAAGTAACAACTCTGGCATTCATCAGTTCTCTGATGTGAGGAAACCCCCATCCCTGGTAGTCATGGTGTCCTTACAGGGCCAAACGTCCTGACATGTGTGTTTTTACTGAAAGGGTAACTGGGGTTTCAAGACGTCTTGTGAATAGCCGAAAGGTATAGCTAGAACCTCTGGAATTTGGACTCTGCCACTCTTGCCTCTGACATTGGAAGTCTCTGCCCAGGTCCCACCCTGGGGTGTGGCCACTCCTATTAGAAATTGTTACCGGGCGCCTGGGTGGCTCAGTGGGTTAAGTCGCTGCCTTCGGCTCAGGTCATGATCTCGGGGTCCTGGGATCGAGTCCCACATCGGGCTCTCTGCTCAACGGGGAGCCTGCTTCCCCCTTTCTCTCTGCCTGCCTCTCTGCCTACTTGTGATCTCTCTCTCTGTGTCAAATAAATTAATAAATAAAATCTTTAAAAAAATAAATAAATAAAAAAAATTGTTACCAACTCTGTTATCAGTCGTGGGACTGTTCTTTCTTTTCAACCACATTTACTTTACTTGTAAATTACTCATAGCTTGGCATTTATGTGTTGGTTTTGTACGTTCTTCCTCTGTTTAGCCTGTTTTCAATGACTCCTCTATGAACTGGTACTCTTTCTTCTTTTCTATTCTTTAGCTTTTTAAGATTTGTGTCTTTATAAACTCTTCCTTTTGATTATCTCTAAATTTTATATGACCAGTTATTTTTTAAATCACCTTTATGTTTTTCTTCTTTTCTCTTTTATTTCCAATGCACTAAAAACTCTTTTGATTTCAACTCCTTATATTTTTGCCATTTAGTTTAATTTAACTTAAGAGTGTAATAGGATAAATACCCTTTTTTAAAGATTTTAAGTTTTTAGCTGTAACGTTTCCCTGTCATTTCTACCATTTATTGTAACCTGCTGTTTTGCAGGAAGAAACTGCTATTATATTTTATTTTTTTCTTCACAGCCAGATCCCAAGCCAAGCTAAGCTCTTTCTTCTTCTTTCTTTCAGGAAGGTGGCTTGTATCCAATGAGCCTTTTTACTGACTCACTCCTTTTGCTGTTTGGGCTTCATTCAGGGGTCTCAGTTCTGACGACATCTCATGGACCATAAGTCAAAAGCACTACCTCCTGTCCTGTGCTGCCTTTAAAGACCAATTCCTTGGGGTAGAAAAATCATCAAAGTTCCCGTGATAGCTGTAGTTTTGGATGATCGCTTGTATTTCCATCAACCTCCTAAGTTTTGGTCCCTCCTGATTTTTATCACTTTCTTATTAACTTGGCTGTACAGTGAAAACAATGTTATGCCTCACTACATTTTTTATTGAGGTGATATTCACACAACATGAAATTAACCATTTTGATGTGTCCGGTTGCATGCTGGGAAGTCCTCCCCCTCCACACATAACATGCGCGCTCTCTAGCTCTCTCTCTCTCTCTTTCTCACTCTCTCTCTCTTTCTCACTCAAAAAAAATGAAGTGTACAATTCAGTGACACTTAGCACATACACAATGTTTTGTAACCCCTCACCCCCTCTATCTACTACCAAAACATTTTCATCATCCCAAAGGGAAACCCGGTACCCACTGAGCAGTTCATGCCCCTGTTTTCCTCTCCATCCAGCCCCAGCAACCACCATTCTGCTTTATGTCTTTATGAATTTACCCATCCTGGGTACTTCATGTAAATAGTATCATACAATATGCAAGCTTTTGTGACTGGCTTCTTTTATTTAATGTAATGTGATATTTATTATATTTCATCTAGAGTTTTTAGCTGTTTTGTATCGGGGGAATTTTCAGGACGTCTAGTATATATGTCATTTTGCTGGAAACAGAAGTCCCATATCTGATTATTACTTAATGTTACTATGAGTAGGAAATTAAGAGGTCTTACTGAAAATCCGTTTTGACTGGTATTTATTTTTCAAAGTGTCAAAACTTTCACTCAATGTTTTACATTAAAAAAAAAAAAAAAGCAAGGAGGGGTGCCTGGGTAGCTCAGTCGGTTAAGCGTCTGGCTTTGGCTCAGGTCGTGATCCCAGGGTCGTAGGATTGAGTCCCACACGAGGCTCTCTGCTCAGTGGAGAGCCTGCTTCTCCCTCTCCCTCTGCCCCTGCTCCTGTGCTCTCTCTTGCACATACTTTCTCTCAAATAAATGAATAAAATCTTTTTTTTTTTTAAAAAAAAAGGATAAGAGAATTTTCTCTAATATTTAGTCAATAATTCCCCAAAACAGTAGACATTCAAAATATAAATTCATTTCAGGGCACCTGTCCTGAGATCCAGCCCTGTGTCTGGCTCTCTGCTCAGCAGAAAGCTTACTTCTCCCTCTCCCTCTGTCTGCTGCTCCCCCTGCTTGTGTTCATTCTCTCTCTGTCAAATAAATAAAATCTTTAAATGCATATATATGTATATATATACATATATATATATACACACACATTCATTTTATCTTTATTTTGAATCCCATCTAAATTTTACTTAATAAATTACCAGAAAGATGATTTTTTTTCTAACCTCACCATAGGAAAAAATAATTTTTTGAATCAGGAAAAATACATTGTACATATATCTCGTTGCTTTACTTTCCCATAGGGATCAATTCTTTTCTTTTTCGTAAGGACCAATTCTTAATGAGTTTCTGAGTGGTAGTTGGAAGTATCAAATGCTTCTCAAAGTGATAAAATAACGTCTCCAGGATAGGACAGCCAGAGGCAAACCATATGGGACCTACCCCATTTTGGTTAAGATGATCTTGAGTGCACAAATTTCCCAGGGGCTTTTGAACTGATAGAACACAGCCTTTGTCAACTGAGGACAGTTACTTCTTAGGAGGGACTCCAGATTGTCAAGGGTCTTTTTCCTTTCCATTTATCACAGGTAATTTTTCTTCTGCCCCAAATTGTAGCTGTAGAAGCATTTATTAAAGATAATCATCCCTGTGATTACCCAGTAATGAGTTGCCTTTCATTGTCGGGTGTACTTACTTCAACAAGCGAGCTTGGCTGAGGTTGACCCAGGACCACTGAAGTCAGGATCTTTGAAGTGAACATGTGTGATCTCTATGGGAATAGTTCATCATTTGCCTTTTCATCATCCAGTACTCCTGTCTGAAAGCAGTTTTATTCATCTTAGAGACAAGCTTCTCAAATGCATAGGCTTTATTTGTTCAAATTATCCCCTATTTGCTTCAGTCGGATAGGAAAAAAATTACATAAGTGACTGCATAGACATCCAATTCAACTGGTACAGAGTGCTTTCATCAAGACTAATGGTACTCAACAGGGGGGTAATTTTTCCCTCTCAGGGGACATTCGGCAAGGTCTAGAGACATTTTTTGTTTGTCACAACCAAATGGAGGGGGCAGTGGTGGTCCTACTTGTATTCAGTGTGTGGAAGGCTGGTGTATTAGTTAGGGGTTCTCCAAAGAAACAGAACCAGTAGGATGGAGAGATAGAGACAGGGACAGAGATAGAGAGATATATAATGAGGGATTGGCTCATACACCTGTGAAGGCTGAGGAGTTCCACCATCTGCTATCTGCAAGCTAGAGACCCAGGGAAGCCAGTGGTGGAATTCTGTCCAAATCCAAAAGCCCAAGAGCCAGGGAAGCCAGGGATTGAAATTCTAGTCTGAGGGGCCAGAGATGAGATGAGGTGTCCCAAGCCAAGCAGGCAGGCAGGAAGCAAGAGGAGCAAAATCCTCCTTCTTTGTCTTTTGCTCTATTTAAGCTCTCAGTGGATTGGACGAAGCCCACCCATGTTGGAGAGGGCAACCTGCTTCAGTAAATCCACCATCTCAAATGCTTATCTCCTCGGGCAAGCCTCTCACAGATACACTCAGAAATGTTTAATCTGGGCATTCTGTGGCCCATCAGGTTGACACACAAAACTGACCATCACATCAGGAGTGCTGCTAAGCACCCTGCAGTGCACAGGAAAGCCCCCATAACAAAGACTTTTTCTGTCCGAAAAGTCAACTGTGTAGAACTTGAGAAACTCTGATCTAGCCTGAAGCAATTTAAGAGGTTAAATCTTGTTCTTTCTTGGTCTTGGATGATTTTAACTGACTTAAAAAAAAGATTTTATTTATTTATTTTTGCGCACATGCGCATGCATGAAAGAGAGAGAGAGAGAAAGAGAGAGAGAGAGTGAACACAAGGAAGGGGAAGGGGCAGAGGGAGAAGCAGACTCCCAGCTAAGCAAGGATCCTGATGCAGGATTCGATCCCAGGACCCTGGGATCATGACCTGAGCTGAAGGCAGAGGCTTAACCCACTGAGCCACCCAGGTACCCTTAAAAGACTTTTAAAAGTGCATTTGAAGGGGCACCTGGGTGGCTCAGTGGGTTAAGCCTCTGCTTTAGGTTCAGGTCATGATCTCAGGGTTCTGGGATCGAGCCCCACATCGGGCTCTCTGCTCAGAAGGGAGCCTGCTTCCCCCTCTCTCTCTGCCTGCCTCTCTGCCTACTTGTGATAGCTCTCTGTGACAAATAAATAAAATCTTTTTTTTTAAAGTGCACTTGAAGTCTGCCAGGCCAGAGAATATCCTTTTGATACTAACGACTTCATATCAAAATATTAAAAATCGAAGATTCAGTTTCTTCCTTTTCATTTTCTCAGCTCAAGAAACTTTACTTATATCCTAGTTGAACATTTCTCAAAACACAGTTCTTGGGTCACTAACAGGTGAGAAGGGTTCCCCCGGAGAATTGTAAATAGACCTCCAAACGTGTTTCTAGAAACATTGCATGGAATTCTGTAGACTTTAATTTTGTTTCCCTAGTTCTTTTTCTGCTGGCAAGGACAACGACTAGCATCAGGGGCTGTGAAATCTTATGCTTTGCTTAAGTTGTTCTCAGTCACAAAAAGTTGGAGAACTACTGCTCTTGGAGCTCTTCTTTGTAATACCTCCCCCTGGGCAGCCTCTGGTCAAGTTGGAAATGTTGCATTCTTTCTCATAGCTACCCCTTACCTACAGATCTGGGCCTTCCTTCAAGACCCATCTGAAATTCTCCTCCCACTGGATGATGCATTTATTTCTTTGTTCGTTCATTACATACATTAAGCAAACATCAGTACCACTGTGCTAAAGGCTGAGAACATAGGAGAACCCCGCAAAGAACGAGTCCCTCAAGTAGCTCATTGTTAGAGGAATTCTGACCTCTGTTAACTTTGCCCTTTCCTTGTACCCCACAATTGAATACTTGTTCATATTCTACTATGCATTACTCTGAAATTGACTTCTTTGTGTTGATTTCTCCTCCTGAATCAGAACACAGTATCCTTTCTGGCTAGGGTTGTCAGAGAAAGTACAGAACATGCAGTTAAATTTGAATTTCAGATAAACAACTAATATTTTTTTTTAGTATGAGTATGTTGCACATGTTGTACGCAACACATTTCTATGAAAAAAGATTACTTGCTGAAATTCAAATGTTAATTGGGAGGCCTGTATTTTTAATTGCCAAATATGGAGACCTTGTTTAGGGCGAAGGTTTGCTTAAATTTTCCTTATATCTCTGAGGACATATGAGAGAAGCCTGGATGTGCAGTCAGTTCTCAAATAAACACTCTTCTGAGCAGCTGTTCATTACTTTGAGGTAGACAGAAAGGTAAAATATTCATCCTGCAAAGGCAGGGACAGTAATGATGTCTTCTAGCTGGTACTCGCAGCATAGTTAAATCATTTGTGATCTGGAGCTGGCTTCCAAGAAATGGTGGAGTTTAGGGTTTAACTTTTAAAATACCAAATCAGGACAGGAAAGAATCCAGGCCCTAGGGAAATTTTTTTTCCCCCAGGAGGATCAGGTGGGTGAGTTTGTCTCTTAGTCCTGAACATCCCAAGCCTGAATTTCACATGGGGCATTGGTCTACTGATAATGCCAGGGAATGACTTGTTTCCATCTCAATTATTTGGATAATTAACCATGGAAATTTAACCCTTAATAGTATTGCTTTATCATCTAGCATTTTGTTATCGATGAACCTTAACACTATCGTTGCAAGGTTGCAGGTTTCTTGTCTCACGGAGTCGAAGAATGAATCTCGCGGATAATAGGGTGAAGTGAAGTGCAAGTTTATTATGGGAAGGTGAGGACAGAAAGGAAAGCTATCTAGAGTGATGGGGTCCCCAATGGGTTGCCATCAAGGGCTTTTATGGTCGACTTTTAGAGAAAACTGACCAGGGAGCTTAGTAACCATGTATAATATTTAAGACAAGCAAGGTGCATTTGTAAAGATCATGCAACGAGCTGGTCTATATTTAGAACAAGCAAGGTGGACCTGTTATGCTCCCTTCTCTCTGGTTATTATGTTGTCTATAACATTTCTCCACATCTGGGATCTCTGTAAGCCTGGTTATGAAGCCCCCTCCCTGTCTCTCCCTACCTAGCCTCGCTTGTCCCTTACTCGCTATCTCTGCTGCAATCAGTGTGAGTAAATATACCAGAAGCTGCTCTGGACCAGCACTGCGGAAACGATCTGACTTTAATGCCCAGACAACATACACAGCTGTTGCCAGACGGTATTCATCCTGATCCCACTGGGTCAAAGTTTTCTATTTGCAACACCGGCTCCAAGTATTGCTTCTTTGGAGCCTGAAAATGCCCGGCTATGTGGACTTCATCAGTAAACTAACACACATAGCAGAATATTCCACAAACAGGAATTGCAGTCGCACAGGATGCCATGGCAACTTCAAAACGTTTGAGCTTTTTCATACTTGCGTTTCATAACCAGGAGCCCTGTGTTCTAACCTCGGCTGTAAAAAAAAAAAAAAAAAAAGTGTGTGTTGTTGGTTGCAGAAGTGAGGGGTTTCCTATGCATGTGTAATATATATTTGAATTACTATATTCAATATTTTAGTCAGAGAATTACTACATTCAGTATTTTGGTCAGAGATCTGCTCAGGTTTTCTACCTTTTATAATACACATCACGTTTGTGTGATACATTGCCCGCTTTTTACTTCACTTATTTTTTTTTTGCATTTTTTATTTATTTAAGTCATCTCTACACCCAATGTGGGGCTTGAACTCATGACCCTGAGATCAAACGTCACATGTTCCACTGACTGAGCCAGCCAGGTGCCCCTACTTCACTTATTTTTATAGTTGTCCATAGATGAAAGCCTTAAAAGGTCTCAACATCCATAGTGAAGAATAAATTTTGTTCTTAAACACCTTCATTTCAATCATGCCTATAAACTGGATTTCTGTTATTCGGAAGACTCAAGCCCCAGTTGTTAGCATCATTTTGTAATGTGTAAACCACTGGGAATCTTCACGGAACGTGCCTGGTGTGGCAGTCATTAGTAAGCGGATCCTTCTTCTCATCTGATTTCTCAGAGTCCCCAGATTCTTGATTGCGATCGTCATCTCTAATCTGTGGGACACAAATATTTATTTATAAGAAAACATGGAGAGATGATTTCACTCAGGACTACATAAAGATAATCAAAGGATTGATTCTGCATCAGTGACACCCTATGAAATTAGAATCATATACATAAGAGTAATTAATTGAAAATAATGCTGTTCAACAACCCATAATTAGTATCCAGTGGGGCTCTAATAATAGTTTCTAATTTCCTCTTCCCAAAAGAATTTGTGAAAACCTCCACCCTGGTGTTCTTGGGAAATGTCTCTTCTGATTGTCTTTTCTTCCTGAACTGAATATTTTGCTGTTTGCTCTTCCTCTGTGTGTCCTACACGGTCCTCGCCATCATCTGTTCTGATATGTCAAACCTTATATAACAAAGGGTTTAGGAGCCCTACTACGATCTGTAGAGATATTCTTAGGCTCAGCAGCAGTCACTGTAAAAAAATCACTTTGGGTACAGTGGGCTTAGCACTTCTGTTGCAAATAAGTTTGTTTGTTTTTTTTTTTTTTTTCAACGTGTTTCGCAATGTGTCTAGAGGTATGGCCTCTATTTTCCTGAAGTCTTGGAGTGTGGTGTCTCTGTCAAGATGTCTGTCCCCCTTTGTCCCTGCCTTGCCTGTACTATGGAAATTAGGTCACCAGGGAAAGAGCCCTACTCTGGTTCTTTGGGCGGGAAGATTCATTTCCCTTCCATCTCAACCTTGACTCGATAAGCCAGCTTAGCACATCCTCAAAGCTGTTGGCCTGTCAAGGCAAGTCGTGAGCATCCACCTGTCACCTGTCTTATTCCCCATGAACTCTACTCGAGCTGGTTCCTGACCGATCCCTTGGCCCTGGGACAGGTCTTTCCTTTGGCATCTTATACCAGCCTCCGTACCTTGAGGTGGATCTCTAGCTTCAATCTCAATGTCTAGTGAAAGGCTCTGACTTCAGTCGAAGTCTTGGGCTGCTTGAGGATGCCACTCCCCACCAAACCAGTCGTTGAGGTCAAAAGCAAGGTCTTGGCCTATTGAAAGGGCGCATCTTACCTTCTCATTGTCCCCAAGGAGGGGATTTGGGTGCTCTCTGATTCAGATCCAAGCTGATGTCAGTTACTTCACTGGGCAGACCCAGAGGCCCTGTAACATTTAACAATTGTTAAAATTGTTAAAATTGCAATTTAACATGGTCAAAGAGCTGTCCTGGCTGTCATCATTTGATCCCTGGGTGTATGTTTTTAAAAAGAGTAACAAAGAAGTTGGGAAAAAGAAACCTGTAAGCTCTAGATCTCATTTTAAAACAAATTTTCTAACCCTTGTCAAACTTCCAGTGTTCAAAACCAGTGAAATGTACAACTCAGATAATATCTGGTGACTCTGTTCTGCACAGCCTGCTTCTTTATTGAAACCTCCTGTGGCATCATAAGAAGCTCACCGAAATATCCGTTAATGAAAAGCTGGACAGCAAGAAAGAAGTAATAAGGACATTTTATCTCTTTGGCAGTCTTCTAATAAAAAAAAATGAAAGGAAAGTAAGTTCCTTTTAATGGACGAAACATGGATATCATCAAGTTGGAAAGGCAAATAAACACTGCTTGGAGCCAGCGACATTCCTGTGTGCTTCTTGGGTTGAGGTGTTGAACTCGACTCCATTGTAGCACAACTTGGGTTCATTAAAATCGTCCGGTTTCATGGTTCTCTTTTCGACGATTAACATCATTTCTTATTTCTAACGGCGTCCTTCCAGTGATGAGCCTAGCGCCTGACACAGACCTGGTGCTCAATAAATCATTCTTGGACGGATGAATAAAGGAGAACGTAAAATCTCTCTTTCTGCAGGAATTTATTATCGATTTGGGAAGAGAAGACTCAAACAGGTGCAAAATTAGATGGCGCTTCCTATCATTTCATTTGTTAATTTTTAACCATTCCTTTCTTATTTTTCACCATTAATTTCGTGGTATGTGTAACAAGTCCGAAAGGTGGTCAAAGATGGGCTTTGGACACTGGGCTGTGTCCAGTCCTCCCACTGCTCTGGTCTCCACTCTCCCTGGTGTGGTCAGCCTCAATAGCTGATTCACCCCTGTTAGTCCTTCAAGTCCCAGCGGGAAAGCCATTTCCTCCTGGAAGTCCTCCTTGATTGCCTGGGCTAGGTTCTCTAGCCCTGCTATGTGTTCCAGAGCAATATTCAAAATCACACCTGTGATTACTCTTCCTGGATGTCTTCTCTGATGGCGTGTGAGCCCTGAGAGGGCAGAAGGCAGGGGCAGATCTTCTCTTGTTTATCCCTGTCCCAGGCCTCAGCAGAGCAGGTAGGTATCCCATAAATTCTTGTCTAATGACTGAACCTCTTCCCCTTAGGACCATCTTGAGATAGGTCAGGCGCTCTGGAGTGTGGAGCTGGTTCTGGAACCATCGGAAAGAAGAGGCCTGGAGTAGAGGACAACGTGCCCAAGGTGGGTGGTTCATGGCCCAACAGCACCAGCATTCATTACCAGTTGTCGTCAGGGTGGGGCAGTGGGGAACCCATGTTCAGGCCCAGGAGTTGCTTTATACCAAAGCAGGAGAGATGAGGGTTTCTAGAAATCAGGTCAGAGCAGGATCAAGACTTCTGCCACAGGTGACTTAGTCACAGACATGCCCAACCCATCTTCTAGTCTGAGGGCGGCAGAAGCTCAGAATGCTTTGGTAGCAGGTGGATACACGGACTGGGGTGGAATGAGGTGGAGGTTTGCCTCAGAGTTCACCAGACCTGGAGCCAGCAGCCCCTTCCCCTTCCCACCTCCAGTCCCACAACTCCCCTACCCTGAACAGAAGCACTTCACACAATTATTTCCTGAAAAGCCACCCTACATTGCTCCTTTCCACTTTTTGAAAGGTGACTTTCCAAGTCTCCTGAAGAAATACACGTCTGTTTTCTTGGGCCATCTCAGCTTAAACACCTTTAATATTGTCGAATCATCCCTATGTTTGGCAAAGCCAGGGTCCTCAGATGCACATCCTAGGGCCACAAATAACTCTGCTCGCTGCTTCACTCTTGCTGAGTTCATTGCGGGCACGAGGGCAGGGGTGAGGGGTAGGGGAAGCACGATGAGAGGGGCTGGGAATCCTTCCCAGGATAGTGATAGCACCGCGCGGTGGATCAAAGTGGGTCTCAGAACCACCGCGCCTTTTACTTTTTTTCCTTCTGGCTTTTTTTTTTTTTTAACCTTGCCTTCGCTCCTCACTGCTTTTATCTCGCTGTCCTCATCTGTAAAATGGGTTGTTGGAAGGCTTAACCGGAATCATGCACGTAAAGCGCTTAATGTGGTGCCTGGGATCTGGAAAGCGCTCTGTGAATACCCGCTATTATTTGTATTGCTCTATTGGGGGACCAGGTAGGGGGCCGGAGGAAGCCATCCCCACGGGCCACCCTCCCAGCGCCCCGCACCCCACCCCACCCCCGGAGCTCCAAAGCACACTAGGAAGGCTGATGGGGAAATACAGACTGTGCAGGAGGCTGGGGCTGAGGGCCCCCAGGGAGGTCCCCCCGCACCCCCCTCCGCCGTCCCACGTGCAGGCACCAGGAGATCTCTCCGCCCTCGGCGCCCGCCCTCCCCAGGTCTGGGCGGCGGAGCTGCGGGCGGGGGCGGGGCTCGGCGGCGGGGCCCGGGGCGGGCGATATAGCCGCTGGGCGGCGGCGCTACTGCGCTGGGGTAGCAGCGTGGCGGGCGGGGGCCGAGACCTAGACTGCCGAGCAGCGGGCACCCGGGAGGCCCAGAGCGAGGCGAACGCCATGAGCCGCAAATGCGACGTGGTCGTGGTGGGGGGCGGCATCTCAGGTCAGTCGCGGCGGCGGCCCTCCTTCCTCCCGCGCCCGGACAGGTGGCCGCCTGGGGGGCGGGGGGTGGCGCGCGGGCGGCTAACGTCCAAGGGCCTAGGGCCTTGGGACGGAGGCTGGTCCCGGACCCTCACCCCAAGACTCTCCGCGCCCCGGCGGGCATTTCGCGTGTCCCGAGCTCCGCGCAAGATCCTCCCTCGCCGGCGGGATATGGTGCGGTCCCAGACAGAAGCGGGGGCAGAAAGTCTGTGGAAAGGCTGGGGCCAGGCTTTGAACTTCTCCCTGCGAAAGCTGCCAGGCCTGCGCTTGGGAGAATTTTAGAGGCGAGGAGAAAGGGGGCCGGCAGATGAGAGATTTCTACTAGGGGGCGACGCCAAGGGCCGTCACTTTTTCCAAGCAAAGGTCAATCCTTTGCTCCAACCTGGCCTGGGCGCTCTGCGCCTTCGCTGGAAGCAGGTGTGCGCCACAACGTGTTGTAGTTCTTGGTCGCGGGCAAACGCGCTTGAACAGCTCCTGGTTTCGAAAGCAGGGGTTGGACCCTGGGGCGAGCGATTGTCAAAAAAAAACAAAAACAAAGACAAAAAAACCCCCCAAACAAACCCAAAAACAACAAAACAAAACAAAATGATGATCCCGAGCCTGCTTCTTTGTGTTTCTGTGATTGTCATGGGTCTCCCGGGGGCAGCCGGGACTTTGGGGCAAAGAGCTCTTCTCCTCTCACCACCTCTTCCCCGCCACCCCCTTAGAGCAGGATTAAGAAGCTGGGTGAACAAGGCCAACAGGGCTGGAATGGAGAAATTTGACTCTGCCTAGCCTATATGGAGGGTTGGGGACAGATACCACCCTCTGAGACACGGGGATGCGACAGTGCACAAAAGCCAAAGGGAGGGATGGGGTCAGTGGGGAAACTCTGAGGAGGGTAGACTATTATGGGGTGGGGTTAGTGGGAATAAGCAGTACTCCTAGAGCAGCCTAACAGACCCCTGCAGATAATTTGGCCCAAACCCCAGGGTCTCCTGGTGGCTGTGAAGTAATTAGGACACTTCCCCAAACCATGGGTGTGTTGGCCAACATTCGCCCTGGCCAGGTCTCAGGAGCAGGCTTGGCCCTTGCTCCCCGGGTGTGGGCAGGATAGAGGTACCTGATGAATAAACCAGGGCCTTGGATGCCGGGTGCTGATTCTGGTCCCGTGCTGCTCCCTCCACTCTACCCCTCCTCACCTCTGGGTCAGATCTCAGGCTACCACTTCTGTTTGTGGGGCCCTCCTGAGCTCACTCATGCCAGGCATTGTGTCGGGTGCCGCAGGCCCACAGATGCCTAGGCACAGTGGCGTGCTAAGGTGGGTCAAGGCTATATTGATTCTGTTTCCCTTCAGTATTTTTGGCATCTTATCTCCTCTAGGAACATGGACTTTAAAAGCATATCTACCTAGGTGCTTTAGAAAATATTATTCAGTGCTTTTGGCTGCTGCCTTGCATAACATCCCATCTTACAGAAGCTGAAGGTTTTCTTGCCAGGCCCCCAAAGTCCTGTTTTTGCCCCGAGTCTAATGGATTCAGATTTTTCTATTCTGCGCCTCCCCCCTTATTTTGCCCTTTCTGATTCATACGCCAGACCTTCAAGATCACTCAGATTAGTCATGTTGGACGCATTCAGGAAGAGTAGACAAGGGTTTGGCTCTTTTTGCAAACAGTGGTGAACCTCTGCCTTCACCCTCAAACTCTCAAAAGAGGGGACAAGTGAATAGATCTGCGTTTTCTCAAGAACAGTGCATGGAATAGGCATTGTTCTGGAAACCAAGAAAGCAGGGCTCCAAGGACTTCACTCAGTTGCTTTATCTGCTACACGAGGGCAATGCTGATTAGTCATAGCTTGCTTTTGCCCTGGAAGACTTGTCCATCTAGGAAGGGAGATGAGATACCGAAATAAAGACTATTCAGGGTCAAAAATGGTACATGCCACAAGAGGAATCCATTCATTAATTCATTATTCATTCATGTAATGACTTCTTACTTCCTGTTCCACATCCTATCCCGAAAGGAATAAAAGACGAATTAGACAGGGGTGTTGCCCCAGGGACATTCAGTAGCTAACGTGGGAGACACGTGAGAAACGTGTCCTGATCAGTGAATACTCATGACCTCTGATAAGATGCTTCAGTGCTATAGGCACAAAGTCCCAGGGAAGGTGATTGGAGAGAATGTCAAACTCTGCCTGAGAAAAATCTGGGCAGACTTGACAGAGAGGGTGACATTTGAAGCAGGCCTTAAAGGATGAATAAGGGTTCAGCTGGAGACTACCGGCAGAAAGCAGTTTGAGCTAAGGAACAGCTGATATAAAAACACAAATATGTGAAAGAATATGGTAGCGTGCTTAGGAAGCCTTGTGAACTTCAGTGTGGAGAGTTGCGGGGGTGGGGTCTGGTGGGATGAATTGTGGGGAGGCTGGTACCTCAAACCAAGCAAGTTTAGTTCTTTGTGTGGTCAATGAATGACCACTGAGGGTTTTTCATTCACAGAGTGATGTGTGTCAAGTGAGAGGGATATGGTGATGGTATTAGCAAGAAGAGGGGTGTGAAGGGGAAGAGCAGGTTTCGTAGGGGCCCAGAGGACACTGGGGAGAGATGTCTAGCAGGTGGGATGCAGGGAAGAAGTTGGGCTCACTGATGAGCATGGCGGTGAAGGTTTAACTGAAACCACTGAAGCAAATGAAATGAATGGAACCAAGAGAGAATAGGGAGGAAGTTCAGGACAGGCTGGAAGTGGGGCGGGGGTGGAAGGGAGGAAAGTTTCAGTCATTCTCTGTAGTTTGAGGAGAAAACAGATGCTGAAAGACAGTTAACCTCACATCCTGGCTAAGATATCATCTCCCAGGACTGCCCTCCCGAATCCCCCCAGATTGGATTAGATGCCTCTGTTTTACTCTCCCCTGCCCCCTTGTTCCTTTCCAGGAGTTTGTAATGGCTCACTTTCCCCTCCACTGGGGCTGTGAGCCCCTGGAGCCCAGGGAGGAGACCTTTAACTTTACAGGACAAAGCAGCAATTGATTGGCCCCAAAACTCACGTGAAACTCACATTCACTGACTACCAAACCTTTTTGGACTTCCCACCAAATCACATGGGAGGGTGGGAGAAGGGATCAAATCAGAATTTTAGAATTAGTAGGTGACTGCCACAGTGATGGATGTTTAGAAATGCCTGAATTTGACTCTGGGTTTTTAAATTGTGTTAATTATTAGACTTGGGACTTTTTGCTAGCTCTCTGATAGTTTTTTAAGCCATCAGCAAGTTTTAATTGCTCCCTTTAGGATAAACACAGATGTGTGGGAGAGGCAGCTGGTTAATATGCAACTTTCTTTTTTGATGGGTGAAAAATTCTGGGGCAGTTGTGGACTAGCTTCTTGAGAAACGTGCGTGGCCTAGAAAGGCATACCTCCTGAGACCTCCTTTGCCCAAGAGGCACGTGATCTCTGGAGTTTTGACAGAATAACAGCGTTTCCCACATGGAGCTGGAGGGCAGCATACTGTTTCTTGTTCTGAGTCTCAGTTTCAGTGTTTGGGTTGGTGAAACCATGGAAACTTATCTTTTGCCAATCTGGAATGGCTCTTGCTCAGTCCTCAAAATAAAAGCTGGGAAAAAAAAAAAAAGGAAGTTCTAAGCAGAAAGGAGGATGTCTTTGCCAGGCTTGAGAGGAGAGTCAACCATCTGAGGTTGGTTGGTACTCGGCTGAGATCCTGCGATGGTCGGAGCAGCCTGGCTGGTGATCTTTGTGGGCCAGGAGAGCAAGCCTGCTATGGACTGGTGGGCCCGGCCTGGGCAGGGCCTGTCAGAGATGGCCCACGGGGGGATCATAAGTTGAGGGATGCTGTAGGCAGATGCGGCATGTGTGTTAATGGTAAAACTTCATCTTCGCCTTTGATGAAGAAAGGTGGAGGACATCGCTGGGCTCCTAGAACCCCTCTGAATGCTCTGAAAGGTAGTAATGATCTAGAAGTACTCGGCAAACTGTCGATCCCTGTCAAAGAGAGGCTCCAGAGAGAGCCAGTATGGCAATGTGATAACAATAGACACTTTAGGGTCAAACAGACCCATTACGGATCCTATTTCCTATCCTTCCCTACTGTGTCACCATAAAAGTCCCATTACTCCTCCTGCTCTTCCGCGGCCTCATCTTCTACATCAGACTCTTAATGCCTTTATTGGTAAGAGGAGGTTGTTGCTAGGATTCAAAAGAATGTACCTGCTGGCCATTATGGCTTCAGTTTATGCTTTTTGGAAAATAGACCCTTGATGAGCCGCTAGGATTTTTCAGTCTGTGGGAGGAGAAGCAGGCATTTCGGTGTGATCACTTCCTCCTGTTCACACACTAATAATTTTTCTTGCCTTGCAGCTTTTATAAGATGGCAGCAGGGGCGGGCATCAGGAGGGACCTGCCTGATTGCGGTCCCCTCCTGTCCCACCCCATCCCTTTACTCCCTCCAGTGAGGGGCCTCCAGAGCTCAGGCTCACGTCAGGCTCTGGGACTCTCTGTATTCGTCATCAGGAGAAACTTCGGCAGCCCCAGATCTGGGTACCAGCCACTGACTAGCCTGGCTGTTATTCAGATTCTGACCCGGGCCTCATTTCCAACCACCTGACTCCTGTCTCCCTTATAATCACAAGTGTATGAATAATACATGCAAATACTATTGATTCACAAAAGGATTAATTGCTTATTAATAATAAGTAAGGGGCACCTGGGTGGCTCAGTGGGTTAAAGCCTTTGCCTTCCTCCCAGGGATCGAGTCCTACATCGGGCTCCTTGCTCAGCAGGGAGTCTGCTTCTCCCTCTGTCTCTGCCTGCCACTCTGTCTGCCTGTGCTCACTCTCTCTGACAAATAAATAAATAAAATCTTTAAAAAAAAATAAATAATAACAAAGAGCTGACATTTCGAGTGCCATCCTCATGCTGGGCAAGGCTTGAGGAGTTTGACTTTTTCCAGAAGCTCTGTGAAGGTTAAGAACACCAAAGCCTTGTACCTCCTGCTTGGTTCTAGTACATGGGGCACATTGGTGGGAGGGGCCTGCCGGATGGGCCACGTGGGCAGAGCCAGGTGCCACGAGAAGTGCGATTTCTTCTTTTTTTTTAAAAGATTTTCTTTATTTATTTGACAGACAGAGAGATCACAAGTAGGCAGAGAGGCAGGCAGAGAGAGAGGGGGAAGCAGGCTCTCTGCTAAGCAGAGAGCCCGATGCGGGGCTCGATCCCAGGACCCTGGGATCATCACGTGAGCCGAAGGTAGAGGCTTAACCCACTGAGCCACCCAGGCACTCCAGAAGCGCCATTTCTAAATCCTTCTGTATCCTCCAGGTTTCAGGCTCGGCTTGGCCATTATCCGTGGCAGCAATTTCCTTTGCATCTGGCAGGACTGTGAGGTCTAGCCCATCCCCCTCTCCCAACCCACCCTTGTTCTACTGGGCAGTGCTAGAGCCTAAGGTTAAGAGCGCAGCGTCTGCCTTGGTTCTACCACGAATTAGCTGTGCCACCTTGAGAGACATCGGTAACCTTCCCAGGTCTTGGTTTTCTCATCCAGAGGAGAGGGATAAGAATGGTATTCCCTTCGCAAAGCGGTGGAAAGGATTAATTGAGAAAATGCAGGCACAGGGCTTGGCATCTGGCAAGCACACAGTGGACACTGGCTACTATTGTTCATCAGGCTGACAAATGGCCACTGACCACAGATGGGTCTGAAATGGCACCGTGCCAGCTGACTCCACTGTCAAACTTCGGGTTGAGGGAACAGTTAGTGGCTGGGCGTGCAGTCTCACACACACACACACACACACACACACACACACACGCACAGATTCATGGACTATCATCCCGTCTAGGGATGCTGCCTCCCCGCCCTGCTTTCTTGGCTTGTACATGATTTACTCACACAGATGATATAAGAAAGCCGGCAGCAAAATTTGAAGAAAAAGCTTAAACTCTAATGACTTTGAAAATATATTGAAGAGGGAAAAGCGTGAGAAATTCTGACTGCAGAACGCATGTCTGTTTTCTGAACACTTCTCATGCATTTGGTGCCCGGCGGACGTTGATGTTAAGATCAGCCCCCCATTGTTCATTTCGACATTTGTTTCCTTGTTTGATTTCTTCCGCTGCCGGGTGAAAATGTCCTTGCAGAAGCAGCTAGTTCTGGTCTGTTAATCTTCGCCCATCATCAGAGCGGTCCACTTCCTGTGTAACATGAACTTGGGATGTGTTTCCACATCATTTGTTCATGCTCCTGTGGCTCCAGAGATATGCACATCGAGAAGATTTTAGCAATGCTGCCGATAACGAAGGTCATCCAAATTGGTTTTTAAAACACTACAGCTGGTAACTGAAAATCAGCTGCTTCGGTGATTCCTGCATTTTTTAAAAAAGATTTCATTTATTTGACAGAGGGAAAGAGAGAGAGCGCACACAAGCAAGGGGAGTGGCAAGCAGAGGGAGAGGGAGAAGCAGGCTCCCCGCCAAGCAGGGAGCCCAATGTGGGGCTCAATCCCAGGACCCTGGGATCATGACCTGAGCCGAAGGCAGCACCTTAACCGAGGCACCCCGGTGCCCCTCCTGCATTTTTAAAAAAGATTTTACTTATTTATTTATTTATTTGAGAGAGAGAGAGAGAGAGAAGTAGAAAGAGAGCATGGGCAGGGAGGAGAGGGAGAAGCAGTTTCCCTGCAAGCAGGGAGCCCGACACTGGGCTCGATCCCAGGACACTGGAATGGTCCCTCTGGTCAAATTTATCCTATGAACATGAAGAGCTCATTTAGTTTTAACTTATTTCTCTAACATTTGGACCCAACTCCCATTTCCCATGTTCCTTTGACACAGTAAAGCTCAGAAAATGTTTTCAGGCCAACTGTTACTTTTCCAGATATCTGTAATGATTAACTAGTATGTCATCGCCAAGTTTCGATATGCTAGTACATTTCTTTATTCTTGTCAAGACTCACACTTTATATGCATATGTGTTTGACTGATGATTATGGAAATTGTACTTCTACAGTTTGAATAACATTTAAAATTAGTGACTCTTGGGGCACCTGGGTGGTTCAGTTGGTTATGCGTCTCGCTCAATTTTGGCTTGGGTCATGATCTCAGGCTGGTGAGATTGAGTCCTGTGTCGGGCTCTGTGCTCAGTGTGGAGCCTGCTTAAGATTCTCTCTCTTCCTCTCCCTCTGCCCAACCAACCCGTGATGCTTTCTCTCTCGCTAAAAAATAAAAAAAAGGTTAGTGACCATTAAATTATTACAGGTGACAAGACCATAGTCTCATGGCAGATGTCATTCAGCCCCTGGGACAAATGAAATGTGTACAGTTGCTGGTGACCCTGTATCAGAACTACCACTAACCAGGTTCATCTTTGGATTTAATGACTATTTTACTTAGAGTCTTATCGGTTTTAATTTCACTGACCTGTTTAAGCATCTGTGACCCCTCATCTGACCATAGGCTGCTCAAAATCCAGCACTTTGTGTGCTTTATGTTCCCATCTCTGGTGTTTAGTAAGGAAGTATGCCCGCTCTAGCTCCCCAAAATGGAATCACATTGGTAGAATCCCTCCATCAGGCTCATGGGTCCTCCCAGGCTTTGGACCCAGAGAAGGTACACCCCACAGCTAGAAACCTACAGAAAAAAATGGAGTAAACCTTTCACCTTCTTGAGGAAGCAGGGTAACCCAGAAGTTAAATGCAAGGACTCTGGGGGCCTAGGGCTTTGGTTCAAATCCTCCCCCTGTCCCTAACTGTGTAGCTTGGGTTATTACCTACTTCCCCAGAGGCTCCAGATCCTTGTTTATAAAGTGGAGTGAGAGCCCTGGGACTAACTCCTGGAAGGGTCAGTAAGTGTTAACTCTACCATTTTTACAAGTCAACGGGTGGTATTTTTTTTTTAAAGAGATTTTATTTATTTTAGGGAGAGAGAGAGAGAACACGAGCAGGGGAGAAGCAGAGGGAGAGGGAACAGTCTAGAAGACTCCACCTCAGACTTTGTACTGAGCACCGAGCCGGTTGCTGGTCTTGATCCCAGAAGTATTACAAAAATAGTAATTCATGTTTTCCTTCGGAGGTTTTATAACTGGAGTTGAAGGACATGACCATATTTAAAATTTCCCTCTTTTTCAAAAAAAAAATTAAAGAGTTTTCTGCCCAATGGCTGTGACCCCGCTTACTCAGTAACACACGTCTTAGGCAGTCTCAAACACAAAGTGAATAGTTCATCCTATTTGTTATGTCAAAGTTGTCACTGAAACCTACTGTTTTGTGAGAGAAAGGGCAAAATCAGAAAGTACCTTCAGGTAGGAATGACCTTTCAAATGTTAGTGAGGTTACCATGGTCCCTGTTTAATGGTATCGTAAGTGGCATGTTCTAGTTAATTTCCACGTTGTGTCAGAAGGTTAAGCTCTTGACCTGATGTTCGTCATCTCTTCTGTAGGACGTTTTTGACTCTGGCCACATCCTCCTCAACATTTATCAGAATTGAGCAATGAGGAAAGTGTCCTGCTAGGTCCTTAATTTGATTTGCTGTCCTGCCAGCGTGAATAACCACTCCCCTTTTGGTTTAGAACTCAAACATTTCCAATGATTCTTTGATGTTGAATTTGGAATCTTGACCTCATGCTTTGGAGTTGGAGCTACTTTTTTTTTTAAAGATTTTATTTATGGGCACCTGGGTGGCTCAGTTGGTTAAGCGACTGCCTTTGGCTCAGGTCATGATCCTGGAGTCCCGGGATCGAGTCCCGCATCAGGCTCCCAGCTCCACCGGGAGTCTGCTTCTCCCTCTGACCTTCTCCTCACTTATGCGTGCTCTCTCTCACTGTCTCTCTCTCTCTCAAATAAATAAATAAAATGTTAAAAAAAAAGATTTTATTTATTTATTTGTCAGAGAGAGAGAATGAGGGAGAGAGTGCATAAGCAGGCAGAGTGGCAGGCAGAGGCGGAGAGAGAGCAGGCTCCCTGCTAAGCAAGGAGCCGGATGCGGGACTCGATCCCAGGACCCTGGGATCATGACCTGAGCTGAAGGCAGTGGCTTAACCGACTGAGCCACCCAGGTGTCCCATGAAGCTACTTTTTTATTCCTGTGATTCCAGTTGTGTTTCTGTCTTTAACTGTGTCTTTATAATTTTGTCTTTAATTCCATCTCGCTGCTTTGGGTTGTTTTTCGGTTTTCTACATTAAAACAGCGAGCTCTTGGGAAAAGCTTTTGTTGTTCAGCAGGGCCCTTTTTTGGTATGATTTAAGATAAAGTAAAGAATTAATAAGCAAATAACTTAATACCCAGAATACCCTCAAAAATGTTTTTAAAATTTTTTAAAGATTTCATTTATTTATTTGGGAGAGAGAGAGAGCATGAGAGTGGGGTAAGGGGCAGAGGGAGAAGCAAACTCCCCGCTGAGCAGGGAGCATGGTGTGGGGCTCGATCCCGGGACTCTGGGATCATGACCTGAGTTGAAGGCAGATGCTTAACCAACTGAACCACCCAGGAGCCCCTCCCTCAAAAATTTTAAGAAGAAAGGCTATTGATGTAAATGAAAGATGAAATCACAGGGATGCCTGGGTGGTAGCTCAGTCAGTTGAGCATAACTCTTGATTCTGGCTCGGGTCATTATGCCAGGGTCCTGAGATTGAGCCCCACACAGCAGGGAGTCTGCTTGTTTCCCTTTCCCTCTGCCCCTCCCCCTGCTTGCACATGCACACAGTCTCTCTCTCTCAAATAAATAAATCTTAAAAAAAGAAGATTCTATCTCTCCCTCTTCCTTTTCTCCCCCGCTCCACTCAAGCATGAGAGCACATTCCCTACCTTTAAAAAAAAAAAAAAACAACAAAAAGGAAATCACAAAAAAAGGAAAAAAAGAACGATGAAATCACATTTTTTTCTTGGTGATTTATAGATTAAGGTATTTTTTTTTTGCGACATGGGAACATTTTTTAATAACATGAATTATAGAAATAATACATATTTACTATGAACATCTGTAAATTGCAGAAAAGGACAAAAGGAAAATGAAAATCACCCATAATTGATCCCCACCAGAAATACCACTGTTAACTAACACCACCTATATATATTTTTTTTCATGTCACCTATTGGATCTGTTTGTTTTTTAGTAAATAATAACACCACTGCTTAATCATGTCTTAACTGCTCTTTTCCCATAAGGTCTTGGTTACTTTATTATATTTCTTCATAGGATTGTATTTATTTACTCAACTGTCCTATTGCTGAAGATTTGCATTTCCAAACTTCTGCTATTTCAAACAATGCTATTATGAACATCTTTATACCTAAACCATTGTGCATAATTCTGATTATTTCTTTAGGAAGTTTCTAGAAATAAATAATGGGGATCCTTTGAGGGCCTTTAATAATTATCGCAAAATTGTCATTCCCAAGAAAATTTTACCAGTTTACTTTAGGGTGGAATTGTAATAATGGGCTTCTTAGTTACTTCAACAGGCAACCAACAACTGTCCCCACTCCAGCACAATACAGAGAAAGCCGTGGTCCTTCCCCAGTTTGTAGTTGTCACTTAATGAAGATGTAGGGACTAGAGAGTACAAATGTCTTCAGATTTGTAAAATTTCAGTAGTGGCAAGTAAATTTTACTCTCTGCAACTGTTTTTTTGCAATGAGTACTTTATGCCCACCATTATCATATTTTTTTATAGTACTTCCAAGTTTTTTGGACACTATTTATCCCATGTATCTAGAAGGTTTTTTTAAAAGATTTTATTCATTTATTTGACAGAGATCACAAGTAGGCAGAGAGGCAGGCAGAGAGAGAGGAGGAAGCAGGCTCCCCACTGAGCAGAGATCCCGATGTGGGGCTCGATCCCAGGACCCTGGGATCATGACCTGAGCCCTTCGGCTCAGAGGCTTTAACCCACTGAGCCACCCAGGCGCCCCGCATCTAGAAGTTTGACATCACTAATTAGATCATTCTCTTGTGCTTCAGTGCAGAAAAGGAAACAGCCCTGTAACAAATCATTTTCTATGATTATTTTTACCCATCTAGATAAGACATGGGTATAGCCTTTGTCCAGTTTTTTATAAGAGGATCACACAGCTGTTTCATGTTTTACATTTTATTGTCCTTTCTAGTTTGCATTCCAGTCTGTGCTAGATTTTAGTTTATTTGGAAGTCCTGTAAGATACAGTTGACTGTTTCAAAATAGCCCTTTCAAGCTATGCCAGTTAGTTAAAATCAAACAGCCCTTGTTAAGCACTGATGATAAGTACAAAGGTGTACACGCACATGAGCTCCTCATTTCATCAAATGTGTTTTCCCATCCTATTGTTTCTGCCAGGGAGAAAAAGAAGTCAAATTTGCTCATTCCTTGATGAATTCATTTATTCAATAAATGCTTATCAAATGCCGTATTTACCAAGCATTGGGCCGGCGTTGGAATAGACAGATGGGTAATACAGGTTTCCATCTTTGAGGGCTACGCCAAGCAGAGGGAGACACATACAGCCCCACACAGGTGAATGCTGGGGGGGGGGTTTGCTGAGAAAGATAGGTTCATCTCCAGAGAGGAGAGGAGGATGAAAGCGTCACCTCAGGGCCTCAAAGAACCTGAACAAATATTTAGTGAGAGGATTTACTGGAAAGTTAATTGGCCAATTCAAATATTTTCCCTTAAAGTATAGCTCCACGTGGTTGAAATTTAAATCTGTGCTCTAATATACACAGGCCATTGAAATTTCAGTTTCGCTCTTCTTGTTGTTGGCCCTAAAATGGCAGCGTGGTGGCTGCCTAAACCCCCTTTAGGGCAGTTATTCCCCCACCTGCTGAGGGGGCTGGCCGCCTGCTGGTTCACTGTGGAGTCCCTCTGTGGAAATTGCCCTTGACTGAGGGGAGCCAACTCACCCAAGAGCATACCCCTTCCTTTGGGGGCACCCTGCAACAGATGCGGGGATACAGAGGCCTGGACCCCTTGCCTCACTTCAGGACAACTCTGATGGGCCCTCTCAGCTCTGGAGCTCCCTGTGGGATTGACTGAGGCCTCCGTTGTGACTGCATCTCAGTTCAGCCCTCTGTCCTGCTCCTCTTACTTCTTGACACCTGTTGAACCCTGATGAAGTTCCTATGTGTAGATCTGCCTCAGAGCCTGCCGGCTCTGGACCCTAACCTAGACAGACAAGAGCTGGACGTATTTTCGTTCTGTCCATCACAAGACTTTCTAACCATGAAGTTTGTGTCAGTTGGAGCAGAGGCCCAGGGAGAGTGCTGAGCCCCATCAGTTCTGGATCTTTTAGGTGCCCTGTGCCCCCAGAACAGGGTGGAGAGTGGAGGGTGACCTTTATGTTGGCCCCAACAAACTCCAGGGGATGTAATTCTCTTACCACTCTGGGCTGATTTGAAATCATCTGTGGCAGTGTAGCCAAGGGATAAATAAGGAACAAACAACCATAATCTGTGAGGACGAGACATACAAGGTCATGGACTGTCCATCTATCCTGGGCTACCATATTGGGTCCAGCACAGATTCTGGGTTCTTTTTTTTTTTTAAGATTTTATTTATTTATTTGACAGAGAGAGAGAGAGAGAGAGGGAACACAAGAAGGGGGAGTGGGAGAGGGAGAAGCAGGCGCCCTACTGAACAGGCAGCCCAATTCGGGGCTCGATCCCAGGACCCTGGGATCATGACCTGAGCTGAAGGCAGGTGCTTAACGACTAAGCCCCCCCCGCCAGGCACCCCTAGATTCTGGGTTCTTAGCAAAATAGTACTGTTGGTGCATACCCCTCTTCTTCCCATAATCTTGCTACTGTTTTATGCAGCTTTGCATAGGATTTCTCACAGGGAATTGAAGATACTAAAAGTGGTTGTAGACGTGGGCAACAGAATCCAAGATGGTTGAGGGAGAAAGTGAGGGAGCTGGTCGGTAGCGTTTGAGTGGCGAGGTTAACAGGTTGGCGGGCTTTGGTCAAAGGACATTCGTTAATAGAGGGATCTGACAAATGAACTAGAAAAACAAATGAACTAGGAAGATCGTGATCATGAAGGCGTGTGTTGTAGGATTTTGACAGGTAACCTTTTGACTATACTTCTTGGAAATGACCGCTAATAGCATTTAAATGAGTTATAATATTTTGAGTTGGCATGTCCAAAGTTCTATCCTCTGTGCACTTGAACAGATGATTTAAGAGTAGTGAGAGAGAGAAAGAGAGAGAGATAAAGATCCTGTTCTTCCCATGCCCCAACAAGCCAAACTAGAGCTAGACCGTTAGTATTACGATGATATTAACACTTTGAGGATTCTGTTCTCTGATTGAAAAAGACAAAACACTTTACTTATGGAGATATCTGTAAAGGAAATCATAGGCTAGTGTCTAATCCTGTGATGTAGCCCCTTATATATTGCTGTTTACCTCACATCTTGGCTGGTAGCAGGCCAAGCTTTTTCTGTGTGCCTGTTGTTAGCCTTTCATCTAGAAAACATGAACGAGTGCCTTCTATGTGCTAGATGCCAGGAATGAACATCCAGAAAGCGTTCCAGCTTAGACACACGCACATACGCAAGAAATGAGGTGAAATTACATTTCCTGTGCCTTTTCATTGTTGGCTTGCGCATACCAAAAAAAAAAAAAAAATCCTTTTTAGATAAAGGATGCCTCCTGTGTACCTTTACAGAGCTCACCTTTGGGCCAAAGTCAGAATGGATGCTGAGATGACTCCGCTCTTGGTTTCCAGGTGCTGTGTCATCTGCTAATTTTTTTCAGGCTTACTCATAGGTGGTATGATCTTTTTGGCCTCCTGAAGGATGAAATATCATACATGCCTTTTATTTCATCGGAAATCGGGCTGCACACAGCTGTGGTCAGAGTCTGAAAGGAAATCACATGGTCCTAGTTGATAAAACGCAGAACATCCAAAGTACACTGCCTGTGATCTGCTTTTCTCCTCTTGTTCCTTTCTCTCTGTTATCGTGGAGAATGTGTCCAAGGGGAAAATGAGTTTTCTGTAGATAAATCAGTCTGCCGGTCCGCAATATTGAGCTTCCAGCAGACACGTCTGAGAAATGGGGAAAAGTACAAAGAGGTTAAGATGACTCTAAGGTGTGGCAGGGGAAGCAAAAACAGTTTGTGTGCAGAAGAAAAATCGTTTGGGACTTGGGCTTGCTTTATTCCTGGGTTTTAGTTGGCGAACAAAAACTCTGAAAAGCTGGTGAAAATGACCATTTTTTTTTCCTCCTCCCGTGTTCTTTAAAAGGTATGTTTCAGGAAACCTGTCTTTTAAATCTGGTCCCCTTCCTTCTGGATGAATTCCTTTGGAAGGAATTTGCGGGTTTCAGGATCGCTGGGGAATAAGTTTAAAACCAGTCTTTAAAAGTAAAAGCATTAGTGAATTTAAGTTTCCGGTGAAGATATATACATGAGGGCTAAGATGTATGTATCCTTTTTCTTTGAAAACAGGGCTTGAAAAAAAAAAATGTGAGCACTTAGAATTTAAGCCTGTCCTCAAACCATGCGTTCTGTATACAAACTCTTGGCATCATTTTAATATTTTTCAAATATTAGGAAAGCTATAGTGATGATGAGAAGGGACATCTGCAAATAACTTGCAAAAGTGGGATCTTATTCAATTGCTGCTAAAATAATTGCAGGTATGGGCGAAGAACAAACAAAAAACATAGATGCAAAGCGTAGTAATAATATTTGACTGGTATTTCTCAAGGTCCTTGGTTGCATGTAATTCTTGTACACATGAGAAAATCAATATTAGATTTTTTGTTCTCAACAAATCCATGCTTCTTATAAGGTGATATGTGCAGTCTTTCGATCTGTGTAATTTTACATTAAGTGAAAGGTCGGAAAGAGATGAGGAAAGGAAACACAGGTTGAGAGCTTCTATTTCTCTCACACTGTTATTTGTCTGGCTGGATATCGTTGGCTACATCTTTGGTATCTGAGCTTTGTGGTACAGAATGATTCAGGGTATTTGGCCCCTATAAACACTTATTCAACTTTTAGTGTTTTCCAGAGTAGTGCCCACAATCTAAGGAAAGATTTTTCAGCTTATTATGCTCTGTATTAACTGGACATTTGAAGATATCATTTCTTTTCTTTTCTTTTTTAAGATTTTATTTATTTATTTGAGAGAGAGAGAGAGGGAGAGAGAGAGCACACAAGCAGGGGGAGAGGCAGAGGGAGAGGGAGAAGCAGGCTCCCTGCTGAGCAAGGAGCCTGATACGGGGCTCAATCCCGTATCTTAAGGTTCTTAAGGTTGATGTGTTCAGCCACATTAAGGACATCCACATTGTTGTACAGCCATCACTGCCATCCCTCCCCAGAATTTTTGTCATCACCCTAAACTGATGTCCTGTCCCCATTAAACATAGATTCCCCATTCCTTGCTCTCCTTAATCCCTAGCAGCCCTCATTCTGCTTTCTGCCCCCCGGCCCCCCGAATTTGACTACTTGGGGAACTTCATATGAATGGAATCATACAGTATTTGTCCTTTTACATATGGCTCATTTCACTTAGCAAAATGTCTTCGGGGTGTATCTACCCAATCCATTCTTACACTAAAGGAAGAATAATTTGGTTTTAATGAGGAAAAAAATTCAACTTTTAATATTTTTAAGCCACAAAAAGTGTTTATGGCCAGAAGCGAGGCAAATGAAGTTGTTCAAAGACAAAGCTAATTATCTGTTGGCCTTCACCCCATCCTAACCCTCCTGAGGTGACTCTTACTAATATTTTGGCATATATCCTTCCAGATTGTTCTCCTGGCAGGGCAATCTTTCTAAAATATAAATCTCATGAGTTCCTCCTCTGATTCAGACCCTTTAGTGGCTTCCAGGATTAAGTCCAGAATGATGGCTGTGGTGCAGACACCAGAGGCCTGACCCCTGCCTACCTCAGAAACATCTTCGGCCACCAGTGTCTTGTCTTGGCTCTGCAACCACACCAGCCCACAGGTGGCAAGTCCTCAAATAATCCATCTCAGGCTCCCCCCACCGGCCACTTTGGTGACTCTTGACCATCTTTCAGAACTTACTTTAAAACTCATTTTTGGGGACGCCTGGGTGGCTCCATCGGTTAAGCGTCTGCCTTTGACTCAGGTCATGATCCTTGGGTCCTGAGATGGAGCCCCACATCAGTGTCCCTGCTCAGTGGGGTGTCTGCTTCTCCGTCTACCCTCTCCCCTTCTCCGCACAACTCCTGTGCTCTCTCTCACTCTCTTTCTCAAGTAAATAAAATCTTAAAAAAAAAAACAAACCTCGTTTTTTTAAGATCTCCATATCTGACAACCTTGTGCAAACTACACTGTGCTCCCCAGTTCTACTCTCCCATGGCATCTGGTTTTACACCTTTTCTGTCCTCCCAACTGTAAGGCCCAGGAGGGCAGGCACTCTGTCTCCCACACCACGTTGGACGGTGCTTCTACCTGATGGATTCACAGTCAGTATTAATTTGTTTATTGACTCTTTCCTTAAGAACTACATGAACAACTTTGGTTTTAAATTGCATTTGTATCTTTCTGTGTTACCCACCTCTTCGGAATTACTGCAATACGATTTTTATGATGGGTGTCTACTCAACCCATCATACAAGTATTAAACCACCTAGTTGTAGGAAATTATCTTTTTCATGAAGGGGTTGTCCTTACTTGCCCTGAGTTTTCGTGTCCCGTTTTCGACATCCGGGTCCTCAGCACTTATCTGAAGGCAGCTAGTTCTCAAATCTACCATGCTTTAGAGCACAGTTCCTTATCTGCGCTGCCCACATGCCCAGAACACTGAAAACTGAAACTGTTCTCTCGAGCTTTCAGCAAAACCTGGCCAGAACTGATGTGTCGTGTTTGCTTTTAGTCATATGTTTGACCGCAGACATGATCGGGTGATTTCAAAGCGGTTGTCGCAGCTGTCACTAGGACTGTCCCATAATATATGTCTCTGTACTGGGTTGTCTCTCTAAAATCTGAAAATAATTGAAGTTCTGAAATGTCTTTGTTTCCAAGGGTTTCAGATCAGGGAAGCCTTTTAAAATAGAAAGCAGAAGGGTGGCCTGCAGTGAAAACTGGAATACTGAAAATGAGGCGGCCATATACTGTTATGTTCATCGTGAAGTTTTTGTTTGCTGGTTGGCAGGTTGTTGGTAATGCATGTGGCTCATTGTTCTCAGAAAAGAGACTGTTCTCTGACTATTCTCACTGAACTTTCAGCAAAAAGTTAATGCCTGAGAGTGCCAATAAATTTTCCCAGTTTTAAGCTTTCGGTACTTTTATGGCAACGTTTCCATGGCGTCTGCTTTTCTGCCCCTCTGAGTAGGCCCATCATGTAAACTGAACCCCAGGGATGCCTGGATGGTTCAGTCGGTTAAGCATCTGTCTTTGGCTCAGGTCACGATCTCAGGGTCCTGAGATCAAGTCCCGCATCCGGTTCCTTGCTTAGAAGGGAGTCTGCTTCTCCCTCTCCCTCTCCCCTCTGCTCATGCTCACTCGCTCTTTCTCTCTCAAATAAATAAATAAAATCTTAAAAGAAATAAACTGAATCACAGAGGAAAAACTCCCTGTTTAAGATGGGCCACAGCAGGGCGCCTGGGTGGCTCAGTGGGTTGAGCCGCTGCCTTCGGCTCAGGTCATGATCTCAGGGTCCTGGGATTGAGTCCCGCATCGGGTTCTCTGCTCAGCGGAGATCCTGCTTCCCTCTCTCTCTCTCTGCCTGCCTCTCCATCTACTTGTGATCTCTCTCTGTCAAATAAATAAATAAAATCTTTAAAAAAAAAGATGGACCACAGTTGTTATGGCAATTTAAGGAGAAATTGACATTATTTGTGAACACTTTTAGTCAACAAGATCTAAATTCTAAAGCCATCTCTCTGTGTTGGCTAAACATAATTGCCGAAATCTTCTTTTAATGACTTGACCAATTATCTTTTCAGAGCTTTCTAGTGGGGCAAGGTATGAATATTAGTTGAGAAGAGAAGTGTGAGGTGGCCGGTGAGCCTGGAGTTACAGATCAGGATGCCAAATTCAATCCCTTAATTGTTGAACAATAATTACATTGCATTCATCAGTTTAGAAAGCGCAATATAAATAATGTTATTAAGTTCCAAATTTCACAGAACAATTTAATAAAGATGTATTGGTGGTGTTGAAAGAAAAAGCAATTAAGGGAAACAGCTCCCAAGTTTTGAAAAAATAATGTACATCCTTCTCTCCCTTCCCCAATCCGATCATTCGGTTGTAATTGAAGTAAATTATATAAATAGCATGTAGTTCATTTTATTTTTATTTGGTTTGATATACAGTTGACCTTGCGAAAACAATTCTATCAATGGGCCTGCATAGAATTTTTTTTCTGAAATCCAGAGGGTTAGTGGCAATATGAAGGAAGATAGATGTGATTTATAGACAGTTTAGGCAATTATGTGACTCTGCTTTATTTTAGGTCTCTAAGAAGTATAAATTTATAACAAAAGTAAACCATTTATGCAGCGAATCCTGGCAGTAGTCTAGTAAATAAAACTACTTGCATGAGCTCATGACTAAATAAATTATTTTTTATACTACTTCTGGATGAATTATCTGGATGAATAATTTCATTTTTTAAGTCCTAGCACCCAAAACAACCCCTCTTGGGGCACCTGGGTGGCTCAGTGGGTTAAGTGTCCAACTCTTGATTTCAGCTCAGATCTTGATCTCACGGTCATGCATTCAAGCCCCACGCTGGGCTCCACACCGGGCATTGAACCTACTTAAAACAAAACAAAACAACTGTTCTTAGAAGTTTGGTGTATTTTCTTCCAGCCTTTTTTTTTTTTTTTAAGATTTTATTTATTTATTTGACAGAGAGAGATCTCAGGTAGGCAGAGAGAGAGGAGGAAGCAGGCTCCCCACGGAGCAGAGAGCCAGATGCGGGGCCCGATCCCAGGACCCCGGGATCATGACCCGAGCCGAAGGCAGAGGCTTTAACCCACTGAGCCACCGAGGTGCCCCTCTTCCAGCCTTTTTTTGTGCATTTGTTTTCTCTATGTGTGTGTGTGTGTGTGTGCACACCTGTGCCACACATTTATATTGATAGTCATATTACAGACACAATTTTATATCTCTCGCCTGATATAAAAACACAAGCATTTTTCACAATATTGCAATCTTTCTGAACATAATTTAATTAATATCGAATAGGTGTGTCATAACTTACTTAACCAATATGAGATTATTGGACATTACATATTACATGTGAGTTATTATAAATGACATGGCACTAAAGATCTGTGGAATAATAATTTTTCTATGTGTGATATTATTTCTTAGAGTTGAATCATGGAGTAACAGTTTCTGGTTTAAAGAAATGGACAGTTTCAGGCTTTTGCCAAATTGTTTTTCTCAACTGTTTTACCAGTGATTATTTCAGCCAGAATTTTTCCATCACATTGTTGGTAGCATTTAATATCATAGCCTTCTTTTTTTTTCAGTCTTGCAAACTGAGAGCAAAAATGGTATTTCTCAGTGTTTTAAACTGAGAGCTGAAAATGGTTGTTTTTCTTTTTTAATTACTAGTCAAGTTGAAAATTCTTCTTAGGTCTATTATTCAATGATATTTTCTGGGAGGGCTATCTTTAGTTCAAAATTTTTTGAAGATTTTATTTATTTATTTATTTGACACAGAGAGAGAGAGAGCGAGTGAGCACACAAGCAGGGGGAGCAGCAGAGGTGGAGGGAGAAGCAGGCTCCCCAGTGAGCAGGGAGCCCAAGGTGGGGTCGATCCCAGGATTCTGGGATCACGATCTGAGCCGAAGACAGATTTTTTTTAAAGATTTTATTTATTTGACAGACAGAGATCACAAGTAGGCAGAGAGGCAGGCAGAGAGAGCGGGGGAAGCAGACTCCCTGCTAAGCAGAGAGCCCGATGCGGGGCTCGATCCCAGGACCCTGGGATCATGACCTGAGCCAAAGGCAGAGGCTTTAACCCACTGAGCCACCCAGGTGCCCCTCGAAGACAGATGCTGAACTCACTGAGTCACCCAACCATCCCCAGTTCAGTTTTTTTCTTGACTTGTGGTTAGAATATGGGGTGGAATCCATTCTTCTTTTTGAATGAGCTGGTGTTTCTGTTTCTGAACAGATAGGCAACTAATACTAGAAACATTTTAGCCAAGAGGTTGAAATGCTCATGATGCCCTTGTAATGCATGTAGTCCTCTGTGAGCCCCTCAACCCCTTTTAGTGCAGAGATCTCACACCCAAGGGCTATGGCCACTAGCCACACGGTGATTCTGATACTGTAATTAAAATGGCCTAATCCAATAAGGAAACTTTCTTGAACATGTTTTCCTTGTGGTATTATTCTATGTAAAGTTTGTGTGGTGATTTAACAACTTTTAAGTAACTCTGGGGGAGGTCGGTGGTTTCAAAACTCACCCATACTAAGGTCACATGCAAATGTCTGTACACTTTTGGCCACATCAACATACAGGAAGATAAATAAACACTGGCATTGTGTTTGGGTTCATTAGGAGAGACAGAAGGAATTGGGGGGTGGATATGGGCCTTGTAAGACACAGAGCTAAGAATGAATGTGGAGACACTGTCACAAAGATCTATACAGAGAAAGGAACCCCGGAAGTTAGGACTCACGGAATCAAACAGAAATTCAGAGGAATGAAGGCGTACAGAAAAGCATGACATGACAGCATAGCTTTCCAGATTTAAAATCTGCTACTAAACGCTTTTATTTATTTGAAAGAGAGAGAGAGACAGAGAGAGAGCACAAGCAGGGAGGAGAGGGAGAAGCAGACTCTCTGCTGAGCAAGGAGCCCAACTCAGGGCTTAATCCCAAGACCCTGGGATTGTGACCTGAGCTGGAGGCAGGGGCTTAGCCAACTGAGCCACCTAGGCGTCCCTGTGCTACATCAGTTTTTGTGTAGAAATGCATTCTGATGAAGCCACTGGAGTAAGTCCTTTGTGAAATGAGCCCTTCTTCATCCTTCGCAAATGAGCTCATTGACTTGTCTGAGTTCTTTCCCACCAATAACCATTATTTCTTGAGGAGACCTACATGCAGGGTATTCTCCCAGATGCTGGGGATAAAACAGGAAACAATAGAAGTAAGATCCCTGTCCTCACAGAGGTTATAATCCAGTGAAGAAGGTCACACGATAAGTAGCAATGAATCAATCAATCCAATAAATACTACCTACTTACATACATAATACATACATAATACATACCTACCCACATACATACATACAAAGTACCAGCAGGGGTAAGTAGTCCATGAAAAATAAGATAGAGGGAGTGATGGAGCAGAGTCAAGGAATGCCTCTGCCTTAGAGGTCAGGTAGAAGCCGAGACACGAGATGTTGAACATGTAAATATCTGGGGGAAGAATATTACAGGAGATGGGAACAGTCAGTGCAAAGCCCCTATGTTATGAACAAGTCTGACATGTTCAAAAAGCGGAAAGAAAATCAATATGGCTGGAGTGGCACGAGCCAAGGGTAGTATGACGAGATAGGTAGGCGGGGATGAGGTCCTCCAGGGTCTTGTAAGTGAAGTCATGCCAGGATCACCTCTTTGCAATGTAAGTCACTGGCAGATTTGAAACAGGGAGGTGTCATGAATTTGATGTTGTTTTATAAGATATTCTGTGCTTTGTAAATTGGGAAATAAGAGAAGTAGGAGTGGAAGCAGTTGCAAGGTTATCACAGTAGTCCAGAGGAGAAGTGACATCATCTTACACCAAGGCGGTAGTGGGGGGGGTGCTAAGAAACAGTTGTATTCAGGTAGAATTGACCAGTGGGTGATCAGAGGGTGGGATGGTCAGGTAAAGAAAGATACGAGCCCGATTCTTGAATTTTTGGCCCGAACAACTGAGGGCATTGTAGTACCATTACTGAAATGGAAAAGTCTGGAAAAGAACCAGTTTGGGGGAGGGGACTCGAGCTCTGTTTGGGCTATGTTAAGTTTGAGATGATTATGAAATAGCTGAAGGCACTATGAAGTAGACAATTTATATATCAAACTTAAAGGTTCAAGGCTATGGGATTAAGTGAGATCACCCGGGAATGCTTTTTTTTTTTTTTTTTTAAAGATGTTATTTATTTATTTGAGAGAGACAGAGATAGTGAGAAAGAGCGAGAGAGCATGAAAAGGGAGGAGAGGGAGAAGCAGACTCCCCGCTGAGCAAGAAGCCTGATGCGGGACTCGATCCCAGGACCCTGGGCTCAAGACCTGAGCCAAAGGCAGACACTTAACCCACTGAGCCCCCTAGGTGCCCCTACCTAGCTATGTTTAAAAAAAAAAAGAGAGATCCAAGAACTGAGTTCTGGTGCTCCTCCAGCATTTAGAGGCTGAAAAGAGAAGGATCCAGCAAAAGATCTGAGCAGGAGCAATGAGTCAGAGAGAAAGAAATTCAAGGAAGTGTTTGGCCCAGATGCAAAGTGAAGACAGTGGGTCAAGAAGGACGAGATCAGAAGCTGCAAAGAGAACCGGTGATTTGAGGACAGAGACTTGACCAATTGGATTTGGCAATAGGAAAATCAGTGGTGGCCTTGACAAGAACAGTCTAGGAGGAATGGTAGGGATGAGGGCCTGACCAGAGTCAGGTGCGGAAAAACAGACAATGGGTGTAAAGAACTCTTTGCAGAAGTGCAGAAGGGAAGGGTTATAGGCAAGAGGAGATGTTGGGTCACAGGTATTTTGAAGATGGGAGATACCAGAGCAGGTTTGTGCCCTAATGACTGTGATCCAGGCTAGAGGGAGTGGGAGAAGTACAGGAGCAGGGGAGCAAATCCAGGAGGGAACAGGATCCAGAGTGGGGGAGGGTAGGCTCCCTTAAGAAGCCGCTCATTTAAGGCATAAGAGGTAAAGTAGCGCAGAGAGACACAGGCGAAAGTGTCTGCGCGCATTTGTTGTGAAAGATGAACGAGTTCAATAAAAAATGAAACAGAGTCATCAGCTGCAAAGGGCTGGGGTGGATGGTGCCATGTAGGGAGTTAAAGAAAAGGTATGAAATAGCCATTTTGGACAGTGGGAAAGTATACCTGAAGTTCAAAGGCATCGTTTATTGAGTTACATGAAGGGATCTGTCAAATTGTTCATTGAATTGCAAGAAGGGATCTGTCAAATACAGCGGTCTTAATATTAGCTAAGAGATGTTCAAATATTATTTCTGGTGATGATTAATCAAAAGATACTGCTTAGATTGCACTAGGTGCGTGATAAAAATGTTATCAACAGAGAAAGAAAAATCGCTTTCCCTCCTCTCTGCTGCGGTCAGTGCACATTCATCCAGCTCCTGATATAATTTATCCAGTTGCTTTGTTACAGGTTGAAAAGAAGGTAGTTTAAGGTCATTTTGTGTGTGTGTGCTGCACAGTTTGAAGAAATATTAAAACCTAGGAGGTTATACTAATATTGTAAGACATGGTTTATAGATAAATCATCTTTACTGAATCAGAAGTTGATGAGATGTTATAAAAAGCCTTCAGGGTCAGTCAGTGTTTGTAGGGCGAAGGAAGGGAAGGAGAAGTAGAGGCATAACCAGTTTCCAAGCCCAGCCTGCCTATCACCCCATAGCAATAGCAGGCCCAGAATATGCAAGTAATTTTGCCCACACCGTCTTTGCATCAACTCCTGCGAGGTATCATCCTGTTTTAGAAACTGAAATTAGGAGGAATTCAGAAGTTCCTTGCCCAAGACTACAGTGTCTCAGAGACCAAGGGCTGGGTCTTAATTCTTCCAATTTCAAAGCCAAGTACTTCCCAAAGATGCTGGACCTATTCATTCCCTGAAGAGACATTGTTGGGTATTTACCATGCAACAGGCGATGGGCTGAATACCTTACATATTTTGCCTTAATTTCTTTTCACAACTACTCAGTGAGGTAGGGGATAAATATTTTTATACCTTTTTACAGAGGAAGTTGAGGTTTGAAGAAGGGGATAAATTTGATCATCTAACTAATAGCAGACACAGAATATGAGAGATGTTTAATTTTGCAGAAAGAGTAACATTTCCTTTTTTTTGAGAGTAATATGAAACAATTTAACGTAAGGAATTAAGGCAATTGGATTAGCAGGGGTTGGGGTGCACCCCTCAACATGGAATCTGGCTGAAAGTGCCTGAATTTGTTTTTGATTTGGGGTAACTGAGCAGATCTCCTAAAATGAATGGGAAACTGGATCCCAGTTACAGACACCCCCGAAATAATTTTCCCAAAAAGCAACAGATATTTTGTTTTTCTGTAAATCTTTGCACCAATGTTAATTTTCATGTGACGGGTGCTCTTCTCATAGTGACTCTGACAATTGAATGCAGGATTTCTCACCAAGATTTAGACTGGAATTTTCCCTGAAAAGGATTAAATCTAATCAACATATAAGTAATTTCATCTGCGTTCATTCTGAGGCCTTATCTTCTCAAACACTGCCAGCTTATTTTGGCTTTCTGTTAAGACTTTCATCAGGCCACAAGCTGGGTTTTGGCCGGACCTGAAAAGCTTTCAACCTATCTCTGATCTGTTGGTTTGATATAACAGGAAAAGCCTCTTGAATGGCGTTGATGGGATGAGGGACCAGGAAAACTCAAGGATGAAGCCCTGGTTTTAGAGCTGACTCCTCAGTAGATGACTGGGCCCAAGTCATTAGCCAGAAAAAAACCCTGGGAAAATGGGTAGATTTTGATCATTCATTAGCTTCAGGCTTGTCAATTATCCTTCCATTGTAAATATGAGGAAAGCTAGGAATCTTCCTAGTGGCTTGATGAAGAGCCCTGCTTTGGAACAGGGAGGGCCACTATCTTTGAAGCCATGCAAAGAGCTGAGGTACCAGTGAAGACCCAGGAAAATGGTGCCCTCTGCTGAAACCACATCCTTGTTAATGAGGCGAGGCCCAGAAAGTAGCTTATAGCAAGGTCCTAAGCTGGTAGCCCTCAAGCCGAGTCTTCCACAGTTTGGGATGGCTTTCCAGTGCTTTAAAATTTGAGTTTTTTGCAGATTTTCACATAGATTTTTTTTTCACATAGATTTTTATTTATTTATTTGAGGGAGAGCCAGATTTTTAAATTTTTATACATTTTTATTTGAGATTTAAAAAAAATTTTTTAATAGATTTTTTTTATTTATAGATTTTTATTTATTTGAGAGAGAGAGAGAGAGCCAGAGAGAGCATATGTATGTCAGAGAGAGAGAGAGAAAGAGAGAACGAGTGGGGGGGAGGGCTAGAGGGAGAGGTAGAAACAGAAGCAAACTCTCCCTTGAGCAGGAAGCCCCATGAGGGGCTCCATCCCAGGACCCCGGCATCAGGACTTGAGCCAAAGGCAGATGCTTAACTGACTGAGCCACCCAGGTTCCCTTAAAATTTGATTTAAGTTGAACTTTGGTTCAACACACACAGTCTTTATCTCCCCACAACTCTTGGCTCTGTCTCTTATGTTACATCTTCCCACCCACATTTTGCCTACTCGGCCCTCCTCCCCCACTGCTTTTATATTTTCAATCCTTGACTTGGAATGAAAAGGAAAGGCAAGATCTTGCCAGAACCTCAGTATCCATAACTGAGAAGCCCAGGCGATGTAACTTCCAGGGGCTAGCACTTGGGAGGTGTGAGGTAGAAGCAGTTTACCAGAGCATCTGGGAATGTGAAAGAAAATTCTCTGTAGCCACATCAGCAAGTACTTTTTCTTATTCAGGAAGGCAGAGGCCAGAGTGATACAGGACACGTTTTGGGAAAGTGCTTTTGGGCTGTCAGCTTTGCCTGGAGTTCAGTTATATGTTGAGATAGTCACAGAATGGGCAGCTTGTTTGAAGATGCTGGCAGGAACTTTCTGATGGGGGGGATGCTGGTGGTAGGGGAAAGGCTCTGGATCCACTGCTTTCTATTTTAAAGGAAAAAACCCTGCACATAATTAAAATTTTAGTAAAATGAGACAAATAAGAGAAAATAGAGTGAAAGGACATAAAAGCTTGATGGAAAAGCTGCTACCATTGAATTTTTGAAACACTAGGATTTCAACAGGGTCTTTTATCAAAATTAAAATACTTGAATATTTTAAAGGATTTAAAGGATATTAAAAAATATCCTGTAGGGGTTTTTCTTTCCTCTCCTTTTTCTTTTTGTCCCCTCCTCTCCCCTGTTTTGCCCTCTCCTCCTCTTCCCTCTCTTCTTCCTTTTTTTTTTTTGGAGGGCAAATTCCTGAACCCTAGGTGGGATTACCGACTCTTCCTGGTGATGGAAGATGTATTTTGTCTCCTCAGTTGTAGGCTGCTGCCAGAGAAGCCGACCTTGGGAAGGGTTAGCTTCAAGGCGAACAGGTGAAAACAGCTTCTAAGAAAACACGCCTTTGCCCTTTGCCCTTATTCCTTCCCACCGGCACGGATCAGCTCACACTCCCCACAGGACACCCACCTTAATGGTGTATGCCAGGAGAGCCATACCTTTTCCTTTTTCTTTATTACTCCTAGCTTACCGGTTTGGAATTCTAGATACAAGGTCTGTTTGAGTTGAGTCAATTAAAAAACAAAACAAAGAATGAGGACAGTAGGGACGCCTGGGTGGCTCAGTTGGTTAAGCAGCTGCCTTCGGCTAAGGTCATGATCCCAGCGTCCTGGGATCGAGTCCCACATCGGGCTCCTTGCTTAGCGGGGAGCCTGCTTCCCTCTGCCTCTGCCTGCCATTCTGTCTGCCTGTGCTTGCTCTCTCTCCCTCTCTCTCTCTGACAAATAAATAATAAAAAAAAATCTTTAAAAAAAAAAAAAGAATGAGGACAGTAGCTGCGTGCTGTCTCCCTATTTTGGCAAGAAGAGTGACATGCAATTCCCAGTGACGGGAAGCTTGTGCACCTCTTAGCTCTGTGTCAGCCTCGAACCCCAGCCTAGCACTCCTGGTCATGTGTGCTGTGCAGTTCCAGTACGCACGCTCATGTGCGAATATGCCGGATGCCGAGCACACATCTGCACGCTCCGGTGTGGGTCTAGGTTTACACTCGGGATGCGACTTACAGTCTTAACATGAGTCTTCCAGGTTGAAGTTAAAACAAAACAAAACAAAACCAAGAATAGGCGCCTGGTGGCTCAGTCAGTTAAGCATCTGTCTTCCACTCAGGTCATGATCTCAGGGTCCTGGGATCAAGCCCCATGTCCGGCTCCCTGCTCAGCGGGGAGCCTGCTTCTCCCTCTGCCTGCCACTCCCCTGGCTTGTGCTCACTGTCGAATAAATAAATGAAATCTAAAACAAACAAACCAACAACCCAAAATTTACTTGGCCTGTGACATTGAGGTCAATGTTTTAATGCTAGAACTGCTTTCTTCACCCCTCTGACTTCTGTTTGAAAGGGGTTGTAAAGGGCGCCTGGGTGGCTCAGTGGGTTAAAGCTTCTGCCTTCGGCTCAGGTCATGATCCTGGGGTCCTGGGATCGAGCCCCACATCGGGCTCTCCCCTTAGCGGGGAGCCTGCTTCCTCCTCTCTCTCTGTCTCTCTGCCTACTTGTGATCTCTGTCAAATAAATAAATAAAATCTTAAAAAAAAAAAAAGAAAGGGGTTGTAAAGACCTAAAAGGACACATTTTCCCCCACACTCATTTCTGAATGGCCCATTTCTGGTTAAGTTCACACTCTTGGCTTGCCGCCATGTTTCCATCCCTCCTGGTCTGAGGGCCCAGAGACCAGGAGCACGTGTTCTGGCAGGCGAAACTTCTCGTATCTGAGCCGTGTGCCACGGCTCTTCCTTGGCCCCGAGAAAAGCAATGAGATTCTGAAGGCAGAATTTTTCTCAGGAAGTTGAATCGTTTCATAAACGGCGTCCACCATCATTTAATTTTTGAGTAGAGTTTAATGACAGATTTAACATTTGGCATTCTAAAAATACTACGGAATTTGTATGAAGCGCAGAAATTGTTTAACCTTGGCAAAGCGAATTTCTTAACTCCTATCTCAGAAAGTTCCATTCCTCGCCTCGGTTCTAGGTGATTGACACACCCGGATTATTATTTACTGCTCTGTGTTGAATGCGGCAAGGCCTGTTTTTTTATTTTGCTGCTTACAGCTCAAAGGCTGAAACTCAGATCCTTAAGCTCTGTTACCAGGAGACTCACCGAGCTGCTCATGTAACCCCCGTTTGGGCTGGTGCCCCATTTCCCAGGTCCTGAAATAGCACGGCTGGCCAGCTTCCCTCCCTCTCCACCTAACCCCTACCAAAACCCCAGGGCTCCTCAGCACATAAGAAATGCCAGCCTGGCCTGGCCATCTAGAGCTTTTATCACCATGGTATCCCAAAGAGAGTTCAATGAGCAGTGATGTTACCCTAATATGGAAAAGAAAATTTCCTATGTGTATTAGTTTGCTAATGCTGCTGTAACAAAGAACCACACACTGGGTGGCTTAAGACAACAGAAGGGTATTGCCTGCAAGTGAGAACTCAAAAATCGAAAAGTGTCAGCAGGGTTGTTCCTTCTGAGCCCTAGGAGGGATAATCTGCTCCGTGTCTTTCTCCTAGCTTCTGATTATTTGTTGTGATCTGTGACAGTCTGCTGACCTTCAGAAGTTTCACCTTGACCTCTAGCTTCATCCTCTCATGGTCTTCGCTGTATGTGCTTGCCTGTCACCAATTTTCCCTTTCTATAAGGACGCCAGTCATACTGGATTAGGTCTTACCCGAATGACCTCATTGTAACTCAATGATCTCCGTAACAACCCCATCTTCAAATGAGTTCCCATTCTGAGAGGTTCTGGGTGTTAGGACTTCAACATATGGATTTCGAGAGGGCACAGTTCAACCCCTAACACCACACTGCCCCCAGATTCCCTCATCTCATTGTCCTTCGTATAACTTACAAGACCTGAGAGGTGGCAGCCCACTCTCCCCTCTTCTCCAAGACTCTAGCTGCGGCCCTGCCCCCAGGCCTTCCAGATTCCTGGATTTCCCTTCTCTCTTTGGCCTGCATCCACCTGGGTGATCCTTCTGCACTGCATGTCCTAAGAGAAGAAGGAGAAGGGAAACTTCTATTTCCTATCTTGGTACAATACTGTCTTTTTCCTTCTCTATTCCACCATTTTCCACTTTTCTATAATTTGGTTGAGCCAAGTACATGCCCACCCTCCCCAAGGAGCTCCCTTTTCCAAATACATTGTAGTCACCATCTTCCCACCCCATCGTGTTGTCTCTCCTGCCCTCTTCTAGAAGCAAGTCCTACTTAGACATCAGCTCCTTGAAAACATCCAGCCCAAGGACAATGGTGTAGTTGAGAATATTTGATTTTTTGAGGGAAGAGGGGAGGAGGTTTATTTATTTATTTATTTATTTATTTATTTATTTATTTTGTTGTTTTTGAGAGGAGGATTTTCTGACAGACCTACCACCAATTGTAGCCACACTGACCAAGTGGACTAGTGGCTTTAGGTAGTGTCTCCCAAAATATGTAAGGAGACGTTTCTGCCCTTCTAGAAAATCACTTCCATCCACAGTCCCCCGCCCAGTAAGTTATAGAGATGAAGAATTGATGGAAATAGTATCTCCTGATAGAGACATGCAGTACATTAATTAAAGTCTCTGACAAGTTCAGGTGAACAGAAACTGGTTTAACTTTGTGTGTGTGTGTGTTTATTTTTATTTTATTTTACAGCAGCTTCATAGCACATTGCTAACAATCATCATGGCTTATTACTGACAACCACTGTTGATACAGGAAAGGTCAGCAAACATTTGTACTTGAACAGTGTTTCATCCATCTTTAAGCTGGGTAAACCTTAAGTATTGTGCAATTAAAAATATATATAATCTAGGAAAATCCACACATTTCCAATTTCAAATAACCAACTTCATAATTTTGATTTTATTGGACAATGTTTTTTAAAACATTGAGATGTAATTAACACATATTCGTTTCAGGTGTAGAATCCCAATGATTCAATATTTGTATATATTACAAAATGCATCACAAATCTAGTTAACAGCCACCACATGTAGTTAGAAAAGCTTTTCTCTTGTGATGAGAACTTTTAAGATCTACTCTCTTAGTAAGTTTCAATATCAGTCCTGTATTATTAACTATAGTTGCCATGTTGTATGTTACATCCCTGGAACTTATTTATTTTATAACTGGAAGTTTGTACCTCCTCATCACTTGGCTTAACTTTTTTTTCCAGAATTTTCTTATTATGAAAATTTTCAGAGAATTATACAGTCAACACTCACATACCAACCAACTGGATTCTATAGTTAACATTTTTCTATTTTTGCTTTTTTCCATTGTAACCATCTATCCATCTCTCTCTCTCTCTCTCTCTCTCTCTCTCTCTATCAATCCGTCTCATTTTTTGATGCATTTCTGAGTAGGTCACAGGTATCAGGACCTTTTCCCCAAAACTACCTTAGCACACCTATCCTTAACCAGCTTTGTTTATGAATTTGTGTGTCATCCCTGTGCAGGGGCCGTGCTAACCTCCTCTGTATCGTTCCAGTTTTAGTATATGTGCTGCCAAAGCAAGCACTAATCAACTTTGTTTAAATTAGCATTTCCTTGTCTCCCATGAGCACAAAAGTCACATGTGGTTGTTTTTTTTTTTTTTTTTTTAAGATTTTATTTATTTATTAGAGAGAGAGCACGAGCAGGTGGAGGGACAGAGCGCAGAGAGAGAAGCAAACTCCCCACTGAGCAGGAAGTGAGATTCGGGGCTCAATCCCAGGACTCTGAGATCATGACCTAAGCCCAAGACAGACGCTTAACCGACTGAGCCACCCAGGTGTCCCTAAAAGCCATGTGTTTGTTTGTTGTCACAGTAATATGATTAATCTCATCACCTCTTGACACCTGCTGATGTCACCCAAATTTCCACAGGAGAGCCTTTGGACACAATGCTTTGGGGTTACGAAATCTCAGCTTATTTAAAATCATTGTCTTGTCTCAGTTAGATTAATCACAGAATGGGAAGGACCAAATTTAATCACAGATGAGGAAAACGAGGCCCAGAAGGTGAGGACTCTTGTCCAAGGTCAGTCATACAGCCAGGCCGAGACCTGTTAGCCTTAGAGCTTTTTCTACAGAATGGTGGTGTTCTGGCTTGTCCTTGAACCTGGCAACATTCCACTCTGGTCGTTGCAGACCGCTGTAGTTGACTTCATTCATCTTTGGTTCACTGGAGTGTTTCAGGGGCAGACAAAGTAAAGCTTCTGGGCCAGGCTCCACACTAGGCTCCCAGAAGATGGAGGGGAGGACCAGACTGTGGCATAGATGGAGTCCTTTGTAACTTCATTTCTTCCAGTTACTTCTTACATCTCACCCCGATTTCTTTTCTCTGGTCATGCCCACATTTTATCCTCTCCTTTCCGAATTCCTAAAATTCATCATCTCGTTTTTCATGAAAAAAGTTTTTTTTTAATTTATCTTATTTTTTTTATTATGTTCAGTTAGCTAGCATATAGTATATGAAATATATCAAGGTAATCTACAGCAAGCCTCTCACCCTCTTCAGGGCATTTGTAACACCTAGTTCTTTCAGAGACTAGGCTCTAGGGAGTGGGTGAGCCAAAGGGTTCTGAATGATAGCTCTCCCATTTTATATTCCACCTGAAAAAATGTTTGTGATTCTAAAACTCCATAGGAGGGCTACTATCACAGCAATGAGATATGTCCTCCTCAAGTTACATTCAAGGAAATTATCATGGCATTCTATGATTACCCTCTAAACTTAAAAAACGGTTTTTTTTTTTTTTTTTAGTATTTAATTTCTAGCATACTGATTAGATATATCTCAAGAAAATTGCTCTTATCAGTCTAAGATTTCTAGTGGTAACTATTGGTTCCATAGTACTAATCTCCTAAATTTTTGAGGATAAGTACATTTAACTCCTTGTTTTCTGCTACTATTTTCTGATACAAATAGTATTAAAACATTTCTGGGGCATCTGGCTGGCTTAGTCAGCAGAGCACATGACTCTTGATCTCAGGTTTGTGAGTTCAAACCCCATGTTGGGCAGAGAGATTACTTAGAAATTCTTCTTTAATTTCATCTGAGAATTCTGTTCTTGATAATCATGACTCTTGGGATCTCAATGATCATTACTTATTAAAGAACCCATAATTATTGAGTGGTTACTATTGATTGATTGATTTCAATTCCAGTATAATTAATGTATGGTGTTCTGTTAGTTTCAGTTGTACAGTATAGTGATTCAACACTTGTATACATTATGCAATGCTCATCACGATAAGTGTACTCTTGATCTCCTTATTTATACATATTCCATGGAATTTCCAAAAGGATTCAAGGCAGGTGATTTAAAAGTTTAGTTTTCTATAACAAGTCTGTGTATTATATTCTTCATTTTAAAAACTGCGATAGACAAAGCTTTAATTTCTGGCTTTGCTTTTTTTTTTAATGGGCCTCCATACTGAGGTAAAGTGAAAACGAAGTTTGTCTACCCCGATTACAATATACAAAAGCTGTCCCACTCCTTTCCAGCAACAAAGAGTAAAGACAAAAGCTTGCTTATGAAATAAGATTTATTCTGATTGCTGACATTTTAGGAGAATGTGATCATTTACATATAAAGTCATGATGAGGAAACACTTTTTATGGCTTTAGACTTATTCTGAAAGACCTTGGAAGCAATCTCCTTCTGGTATCATCTGGAGAAAGGTTTCTATGGCAACCCACAAACGCTTGATGTTTTTTATTCTTTTCAAGAGCATTAATCATCCCACGGCCTGAGGCTTCGGTAAAGGTCCCCTTCATTTGAGAAGCGATTGTCACTTGGTTTTCTGTTATATATTTTGTTTGTCTTGGGGAAAGCAGAGCAAAGAGCTTCCAAGAAGGCTTGGAATCTGTCTTTCTCATATTTGGCAGCAAGACGTGAATATTATGGGCCTGGATGTTGTTTCTCAGTGATTGAAATGTTTGGTTTATGTGATGTTGTCTCTCTTTTCCCAAGAGTTGGGTTGATGTGTTCTCCGGACGGAGAAGTCAGTCCGTATTTAAGGAGAAAGAACCATTTGGCCAAAGCACTTAAGCAGTAGTTCAGGGGAGCTGACCTCAAGGACACTGCATGTGTTCCAGAAGCTTTCAGATCGTCCTGTAATACGGGCTCAGGGCTTTGGGCATGAACAGGCTGCAGGTGATTTTTATCCCTGTATTCTTTCCGAGAGAATGAATGAAGATATATTTTAATTTTAAAATTTGACATGCTTTGGAAATATTTTTTTTAACACGGCCATTGTGTATTACAGGAAGTCATGCGACTAATGAAAAACACCCAGGACCTAGAAACAGAACTGGATTTGAGATCTGGCTCTGATGTAGCTGGTTGTGTAATGCCGAGCAAGCCCTCAACTCTCTCTGAGCTTCCAGTTCTTAATCTAAAGAATGGGAATAATAATGCCAGCCTCACGGGTCATGTTAAGGACTGAATGTTTGTGAATCCAGGAAACTACAATGCTATAAACTAGAATGTGGTTAGTATTAGTAGGCTTTTTCTTTCTAACTCTTTCCCTTTGAAAAAGTCAAAGGGGGGCGGTGCCTGGGTGGCTCAGTGGGTTAAAGCCTCTGCATTCGGCTCGGCTCATGATCTCGGGGTCCTGGGATCGAGCCCCGAGTCTGGCTCTCTGCTCAGCAGGGAGCTGCTTCCCTTCCTCTCTCTCTTCCTGCCTCTCTGCCTACTTGTGATCTCTGTCAAATGAATAAATAAAATCTTTAAAAAAAAAAAGAATGAAAAAGTCAAAAGTATCCTTTACCATTTCTTTTTTTAAAGACTTATTTATTGATTTGAGAGACAGAGTTGTGTGCAAGCAGGAGGAGAGAAAAAGAAAAGCAGGCTCCGTGCTGCCAGTGGAGCCCGACCCGGGGCTTGATCCCATGAACCTGAGATCAGCACCTGAGCCAAAACCTAGAGTCAGACACTCAGCGGACTGCGCCACCCAGATGTCCCCCTTTACCATTTCTGGGGCGACTAGAGGAAATCAGTTTCGGTGTGTGCAAATATTTTAGTTTCTTATACTAAATCAAATATACTGTGTTTACATAGACACCATTATGGCCGGTTATTTATTTATTGACTAAAGTAATTAAATGTCATCTTTGTTGAAGGATATTAAATGAATCCATTCCATAATCACCTAAGCGCCAACTGTGTCCTAGCACTGAGGAGACAAAGAACGGATAATTAAATTCTTATCATCCAGGAAATAAGTTTTTTGAGTTTCAGGGCACAGCATGATCCGTTCAGGCAGGTGTCCTACACAAGGTTGCCTGGCTGATGGCAGTGACAGAGAGGGTGCGGTCCAGCCCACATTCCGCCAGCCAAACCATTTGCATGGTTGTGTGCTGCATTTTCCCGAAAGGAAGGGCACCATTTTGAAATTTAGCTAAGGGGTGTGTGCGCATCGTTTTGTAGTTTACACAAAGGCCCAGAATGTGCTGACAGTGACCCTGTTGCTTGTGTGGTCCGTGAGGTTTACTGCAAGGCTCCCAGTGCTTCACCCTTTAGTATGAGGAAAACTGCTGGGCATGTTTGTTATCTGGAGTCAGAGTGCCTGGATTTGAATACCATCTCTGCCACTTTTTAGCTGTGTGACCTTGGACATGTGACTTGGCCTCTCTGTGCTTTACTTTTTACATCTACACAGTGTTGTTGCAAGGATAAATTCTTATATGTAAAACACTTCAAAAGAGAAGCTGCCATATGGCCAGTGCTCAAAATGTTAGCTGTTTTGTGACGTTTTTACCTGCCTCTCTACTCTGTGTTGAAAAGTTCAGCAATTAACCATCGAATTCCATCTACAAATACCACTTTCCTTTAATGAATTTATTTCACACAGGGTATATTTTTATCTTACTCAGGCCTTTTGTGTCTGTGTGTGTGTATTTGTGTTAAATAACTAAAAGGCATTCTCTTTGGAGACATCAAAGAATCCCAGTTCTTTGATCAGAAGGTCACTTGGTTGTTTCTAGAAATTTCTCATAAAACCATTGCTTTGTCAGAAGTGACAGAGGTATCGAGGGCTATTTGCAGATTTTTGGCTTTCATCCTTCCTGGGGGAAGGCTTATATCTTTTACCAGGATTATAAGGTTAGAGATGCTTTGAGGTACAGTGAATTTCTTTGTCAGCCTTTGTTAACATGATACTTTTCTGTGGATGTGGGTAGCTTTAGACTGAGAAAAAAAGTCCTTACGCGGTGTTGAGGTACTGATGTTTCATAATGTTGTCAAAACAATTAACTTTTGCATTTTAAAACTCTGAAAAAATTTGTTAAATCTCAGGTTTCAATAGGAAGGACATGAGCCAGAATTGACAAAGCAAAGCACGAGGCGAGACCCGTGGTGATAATGATTTTTCTCTTCCCTCCCTGTCCTAATCCCTCCACCAGTCCTAATATGCCTTGAAAAAACAAAACAAAACAAAACAAAACCTTTTGTTTCCAGTACTTTACAGTCTTCCTGTCTCATCTAACTCTTGGGTCGTTTTCCATGACACGACAACTTGGAAGTTTTGAATGCTAATAATTCAACACACCACTGATTTTTGGATATTTAAAATAATCTGGATGTCGTCTGCTCATGTGGGTTCCAAATCATCAAGATACTCATCACTTTGATGACATCTTTTTCCAGATAAACTGCCTGAGAAGAAAGATGCAATATTTTTATGATTTCATGGCATTAGGCATTAGCCGATCATTACTCACATGTGCTGGGCTCTTTGTCATTCATCCAAGGAAGACTCTTTGAGCCAAAATACCATAGCCACTGTACCATCTGGAGTCAACAAATGAAATGATCTTATCAGGGAGCTGTCAGGGCCAGAGGGCTGTCCCTGAATGTGCCAAGATAATTCGGTTGTGAAATATTAATTGATCCTGCATGATCGGCTCCAGTTTAATTAACTTTTTAAAAGTACAAAGTGATTAGAAGCTCATTCCTCAATTGCTTACCGAAGTTAACTATCCATCGAAGAGAACAACTGGCACTTGAAGGGTCCTGTGTTTAGATGGAGAGCAGAATATTTTAAGATACTTTGCATCAATCAGGGTAATAGGGTTGCCGTATTTTTAATTTTTCCTCTTTGGTCCAAGGGTAGTGGCAAAGAGTTCAGGTTTGGGATTAAGCCGTGACCTGCCATTTACTGAGTGTGTAATCGATGGCAAGTCAGTGAATGTCTCTAAACCTCCGTTGTTGTTTTTTTTTTTTCTTTTTAAAATGAGGATAATAATACCTCTCGGCGCGTTGAAGACCAGAGGAGCTTTGCTTGTAAAGTGCTTCTCCCAGAACAAAACAAGTGCTCCTTGCTTTATGACGGTGGCTATTACTACTGTGAATGTTTTCTTTTTTAAAAACGGCTATTGTTTTTTCACTTGTGTCTGGAAATGATTGCCTAAGTGTTTAAACAGTACCAGTCATGTTACCTAGTGTTTTTCAGGCAAACGTATGTCCGCTACTTTCTGATTTGGGGTTGGTTTCTTTCTTTTTCTTTTTTTCTTTTTTTTTTTCTTTTCACTCTAGTATGGCATTTTAAAATTCCCAGACTTCCCAGAGAAGGCATCATCCTTCCTATTTTTGTTCTGTGACAAAATGCAGTAAAAGTTCCCAATAACTGGCAGAGGAACGGACTCTTGAGAAATTAACCCTGTTGTAAGCTGGGGCGGCTCTGTGGAGTCCAGTATTTGCTTATTCTTCCATCGGTTAAACCATCATCCTTCCCCCAGTCATCAGTGACGAACCTCTGGTGAGCTACTTCTCAATCTTTTTTTTTTTTTTAAGATTTTATTTATTTATTTTGAGAGAGAGAGAGAAAGAGAGAGAGAGCACGAGTTGGGGGGAGGCATAGGGAGAAGGAGAAGCCGACTCCCCATTGAGCAGGGACACCCACCCCCCCGACGGGGGGCTTGATCCCAGGACCCTGGGGTCCCATGACCTGAGCCAAAGTCAGATGCTTGACCCACTGAGCCACCCAGGCGCCCCTTAATTTTAATCATGTCCTGACCAGACTCCCAAGTCCTCAGTTTCTTAGGTTCACTGAAACTCCTTCCTCCTAAAACTGCAGTGACTTTCTTAAGCCCCCATACATGGACCGGTTATCTTTCAAATCGGTTTTTGCCCCTTGATGTCCAAAAAGCCATTGAACACTGCTCCCCCCCCCCCACCCTGTGAACATTAGACCAGTTGTAAGGTCTGTCCAACCACATGGTCTCATTTTGCCCTATTTAAGGCTATTTTTGTAATTTTCTGTGTATGATCTTTTAAGGCACCTGGGCATGGAGAAGTCGCTATTGAATGGTTTAATAAGATCCTGGCTTGTTTTAATAACTGTTCGTGTTTGGCATCAGATACCGTTGGGTAACTGCGCAGACGAAAAGACAGTGCCATTTGTGGACTACAAAATGCTAGTGTGCATGAGCAATGTCGTATTTCATTCTGAACCCCCTTTGTTTAAGCCTCAGCGTGCTTAGCAGGTCTGAGTTCCACGATAAGAGTGGTTACTACGGCTGCATGTTATTTCATATTTCATTTGTCGAACTGATGCTTGATAAGAGAAATGGCATTGAATTGTCTACAATTTTGAATCTAAATAGAAATGTTTAAAAAATAGATAAATGTAAAAATTTTCTTTTTTTTTTTTCCTCATGGAGGTAAAATTAGCACTGGAGTTAAAAATCCAAACCTTATCTTTCCAAATGATCGGTTGTGCAATGCTGTGTACACCATGTGTGGGTGGCCAGGGGCTCTGGCCACCAGCTCAAAGCCCCCTGCCCGGCCTCCAAGGACAGGGCTCAGAGAGACAGATGAACTCAAATAATGAAATGTCAGATCCGGCTCTTTTAAAAAATGGGTTTCCTCGGTTAGGATCGCTGATAGAATAGTGAACGAAGCCTGGGCTTTTCGCTATATCTTTTGCGGTGGGCTCCTATTTTCTGTTAGACGGGTGCTTATCAAAGTGCAAGATACAAGTGTATTTTCAAAACACACTGAACCAAATAAAGTGCAGATGATCTTCTGAAGTGTAATTTCCCCCTGTAGCAGAACGTGAGAGATGTGATCTATGAAGATGATGGTTCCAAGTCCCCGTGGAAAGCAATATGTGTGGTTTATGAACTCTGAACCTGGACTGAGGCTGCCTGGCTCTTGTGAGAGCTTCTGTGTTTCATTCTCCTCGACCATAAAATGGCAGGATCAATAGTACTTTTTCTCAATGGGTTGTGGCGAGACCTCCCTGAATTAGTATATTAAAACAGAACAGCATCTCAAATGTAGTGAGCACTGAATGAGTATTAGCTCTTTTTATAGGAATCTCTCTTTTCTTTTACTTTTTTTTTTTTTGGACTTGGGGGAGGGCGTCTAAAAATCCCAGAACTATTATTTTTTAAAGACTAAGCTAGAAGCTGTTTCATTTGTCTGTAAGGCCCAGTGTCTTGGCATTCCTTGATTTTATTTGATCCCATCAGGCAAATGATGAAGGTAATTAGAATGGAGGAAATTCGGTTATCATGGTGAGAGTTCCAGAGATTTCCTGTCTAAGAACCATCTTACGGAACTTTGTAAGAGTGGTTTTGAAGATATAGGATTTTAAGATCTCTGAGATCAAAAACTTCACCTACGATGCTTTTATACCAAAAATGACACATACAGATTCTATAGTAAGCTTTATACCTTGTCAAAACTCATTGAACTCATGAGTAAAGTTTACCATATGTAAATTTTCCTCAATAAAACTTTTTTTTTAAACTACATTCAGGGTGGTGAGAATGTTCAGGTATTCGTTAAATATTTTTGACTACATTCATAATTAAATAAATGAATGCACAGGGTCATTTAATTCTTCGGTGATGGGTCACATGGAGAACTAGGACACAGGGTGGGGTTGAATTTCATGTCCTTGGTTTTGAAACTTTACACCAACTTCCAAAAGTTCATGTTGACACAGAATTTAACAATTAATTCTAGGTCCTCTCAATTGCTTTGAAGGCCTACTCTCCCTCTGACTTACTGGGATTTTTTTTTTTTTCAGATTTACTGGAGAATAAAGTCAATTGGCTACGTTTGGTCTGGTGCCTAGTGGGGCTTATACATTTCTCTGAAGTGTGGCCTTTTGTTTTCATTTGTGTTGTCAGACACATAGTCATGCAACTTAGTCCTTAAAGATAGACATGCTGATATAGTAACCAAAGATATTTTAAAGGTTTGGGACATTTACCAGAAATGAAATCCCTTGGGGCCCCTGGGTGGCTCAGTCGGTTGAGCGGCGCCTTCAGCTCAGGTCATGATCGCTGGCTCCTGGGATCGAGCCCCACATCGGGCTCCCTGCTCAGTGGGGTAGCCTGCTTCTCCCTCTCCCTCTGCCTGCTGCTCTGCCTACTTGTGGTCTCTCTCCATCTCTCTAATAAATAAATAAAATATTTAAAAAAAAGAAATGAAATCCCTCTTGTTCTTGCTAGAAATAGCAGCTGGTTTCCCAGACTTGGAATCTGGGCCTCTACTGAGAAACCCTAGGCACGTGTAGGGTGAAGGTAGCAGTAGGCCATGGGAGTGAGCCAACGTGGACCTTTCTCATTGGGGTTAACATGAGGGGTTTACCTGGAGTCCCTGTGCAGTGTCTGATTGTGATTTCTTATGGTATTTTCCCCCCAGGCCTGGCGGCGGCCAAGCTTCTACATGACTCTGGCCTGAATGTGGTTGTTCTGGAAGCCCGGGACCGGGTGGGAGGCAGGACTTACACCATCAGGGTAAGACATGAAGGATGGGGATGAAGAAATGGGAGGCTGAAGCTGAGTATTTTTTTTTCTTTTCTAAAAGTCTTGAATTTTGTTTGACTCTTAAGAGAGTAGAAATTACTTTGAAACAGGCTCTCTCTCAATTTGCTACCCTTTCCAACATTTTCTTCTGTCTCTTTGTTTACCTAATGGTGCTTGGCACTTGCCTGATGTATTATTGCACCAATAAAGAGGTGTTTAGAATACATCAGTGAATAAAATAAAGATTCCCACCTATGCGAAACTTTGGTTATCTTTGGGGGACAGGGGAGCTAGATGACAAACAAAAAACAGCAGAAAATGACGGACCCCTGACTAATAGGTATCTGGTTATGCTTGGACACCTTCAGGTATAAGGAGCTTTTCTAGTCCCTTTTGCAAAGATCGGTCCTTAGTCACTGGAAGTGAAGCGTGTTTGTAGCCATATAGAAAAATTGCTCATGAACATATAAGAACAATTTCAAAGGTTCAAATTATGGCCCTACGTTCCCTAATGCTACCTTTCAAATGTCTGGATTAACCACATAGAAGTGATCATTTCCTTTCTTGGTTTTCTCTAGCATTAAGCATCTCAAAATTAGCCTGAAGTACCAAGTAAAGAGAAATTCATCAACAATTCAGAGCTTACAAAAACCAAACCATGATGTGAAAGATGTTGTAAGTGATAGGGTTCAGAAGTCTGTTGCCTATTTAAAGTGCAGTCCAATTTGCTTTAAAGAATGGTTTAATAACTAAGTCACATGAAGGAAGTACCATTGGAAAAAGAATCCCATTTTCCATGGATACACCTTAAGGTGTGTCTATAACCCATGAAATGCCAATTTGCTTATTTCAGAGCTCTTTATATTTATCTTAGGAAGAACATTTTCACAAATATTTTTATTTATTTTTTTCTGTGGGAAAACAGAACCAAAAGGTTAAGTACGTGGACCTTGGAGGATCTTACGTTGGGCCAACTCAGAATCGTATCTTAAGATTAGCCAAGGAGCTAGGATTGGAGACCTACAAAGTGAATGAGGTAGAGCGTCTCATCCACCATGTAAAGGTAAGCCTGGGCCAGCCTTTGGAGTATTTGAAGACTTCTTTCTCGGTCTTTCCATATATGAAGTCCAGCTCCTGCCCTCAGAGAATTTATTGCATTCCTGAATGTCGCGTATGCATTTCATACGTGTATTTCAACCATTCTCAGAATGTTTTCACTATCATTACAGGAGAGCTAACTGGGAATTCTAACCTATTTGGGAAGGTTATTGATGAAGTGGTATTGCCCATTTGGCAAAAAGTTGAACAAAACCAATAGAGAAAAAGATGTTTGTGATTGATTTATTAAATACCTCTATTTGAATAGCTGGGCGCTTTTACGTGACACAAAAGCGTGTGTACAGTTTTATAAATACTGCCTTAGACTTCATATTATGAAGGTATTGGTAATATGCCAAACAGTATTTTGAAATTTTGTTATTGTATCCTATATATCATCTAAGGTTACTGTTCTTTGGAGAGTAACATAAAAGTGGCTCAAGCCCTACATTCCATTTTTTGTGGGGAAGCTCCATTGATCTCCCGAAAATTTCTTTGAGTTTACTGGGTCTGCCATTCCCATGATCATTTGTGGCTCATGGTTCCTGCTTCCATGACACCTGTATTCATTCACATCTTATAGACTGTGACCCTTGTCTTCCCTTTGATCCATGCCAACCTGTGTTCACATTCACCTCTTTATCTTGATTATCTTCAGATCATCCCAAGCATTTGCAAGCCATAGACTTGACTGAAGTTTTGAGCAATAGGGGTGGGGGGGTTAGTTGCAGAAACACAAATAGCTTAAAACTGAATACTGGACATTCTTACTCTAATAAGCATTTAGATCAATGAGCCCCCTGGGGATTTCTCACTGGCCACACTTCTCCGTGGATCCAAGTCACCCACCATGTTGCTGTCTTCAGGCTCCCCTCATATCTCCCTGATCCTTGTTTTCCGAGCAGCATTGTCTTGGTCCAAAAAGTTACTGTTGTTCTCTGACAAGCAAAGAGTCACCTACTCTGAGTCCAACCCTGGAGTCCCACAGAGAACTGGCAGAGGTTTTGAACTTAAGCTTTTCCTCTCTTCCACACTTGCCCTTTTTGCAAGTGGAAGTGAGCAGTACAAAGACATACTCCTCACTGGTAGAAAGCATCCCTTTTTAAAAAATTTTATTTATTTATTTGAGACAGGGAGAGAGCATGAGAGGGGGAAGGTCAGAGGGAGAAGCAGACTCCCCACTGAGCAGGGATCCTGATGGGGGACCCGAACCCGGGACTCCAGGGTCATGACCTGAGCCGAAGGCAGTTACTTACCCAACTGAACCACTCAGGCGCCTTTGAAATCATCCCTTTAGAAGACAGAAGAAAGTAGCAGTAGTCTGTTTTGATTTACGTTAACAATGTTGACACCCTTATGTTATTTGTGAGTGATAATATCCAGAAGGACATATAACAAACTGTACATTATGAGTCATTTAATAAAACAGGAAATAAATATCTATCTAATTTGAAAAAATGAGGGTAATAGATTTCCTTAATTTATACATAAATGTTTTGGTTGACCGTCAGATTTTGCTTTCTAAGACTTTCCACCTTGCTTCCATCTGTGTCTAGCAGAAAAAGAGACAAACGAATTAGAAATGAAAGTGTCGCTTGGCGATAGTGCAATGTCTTGCACATCAATCAACAGGCTTAGTAAACATCCGTCATTGGATTCCTTGCTTTTAAATGTAGGTCACGTTGACCTATTTCTTTGTCTTCCCTGTCCTAATACGGAAGACTTGCAGAGAATGATCCAGAACACTGGGCTCTCTTGTAGGTTTTTCCAGACAAAGGAGATGAGTAAAGATTATATTCATGTCTCTGTCTTTGTGTGTGCCGGGTTTCTTGGCCGTCAGAAGCTATGCCCAGGATGCTTTGTTCCTCTGGTAAGCTTACAGCTGACATTAACTTCCTTGTGAAAGCGACTGTTTGCAGTCACCAGTTGCAGAAATGATGTTACACTAGCTACCTGTGCCGCTTTCTTAGACAATTTCAAATAATCTATGTGCAGCTAAGAAAAAAATACAGATAATTAAACAGTGTCTCTGACTTGATACCGGGTAAATACATTATGCCGACAGTGCTCCTTATAAAATATCAGATAAATGTCATTGCTTTTTAAGGATTACAAAAGGAAAAATAGAATTAGAAAATGTGGTTAAAGAAAAACAATTTAAAGACCCTTCCATAACCCTAGCTAGAGAAAATCACTGGAAAATACTCTGGGTTCGTAGATTTTCCTATTTCTCTGTTGCTATTTTCTGACCTCTACTGGAGGAAATGAGAACTATCAGTGCACTTAAAAATATCAGGTACATACATATATACTGATATATATTTGATATACTGACTTACTCTGTAATTAATTCCTACTACCAAGACAACTGAAACACTAATGAGTCTATGAAATAAATGCCTGTTTCAGTCTAGACAGAGGGGTTAATTTGACCTCCCATGGTCAGATCCAGATAATAAATAGCGATAAAGACCTGATGCCTAAGAAGTCCTCCCCTAACCAAACACTTCTCCTCCACTTTCACCGCCTGCATGTGTTCTGCTCATATTTTCTTTGTTTTTAACCTGTGAAAAGCATTTGGGATGGCTGCATCCGTTTCTGGAATTAACGATAACAACTCTGGCTTTCTGTCTCCTTCTACATGCCAAAGAATGCAGTTCATAAGTTTTTTCCTCTGTCATGGTAGGCAGTCCTGTAGGCATTTGGCCATTACTCTGTATTGCCTGTTTCTTTTCTTTTTTTTTTTTAAAGATTGTATGTATTTATTTGACAGAGAAAGAGAGATCACAAGTAGGCAGAGAGGCAGGCAGAGAGAGAGGGGAAAGCAGGCTGCCTGCTGAGCAGAGTGCCGGATGCTGGGCTCAATCCCAGGACCCTGGGATCATGACCTGAGCTGAAGGCAGAGCCTTAACCCACTGAACCACTCAGGCATCCTCTATTGCCTATTTCAATAACTACTGCTAAACACAAAATGTAGTTCATGCAAATCTACGATATATTCATGCCTTGTTTCAACAGGAGCCCAACGTGTATTTTTTTTTAAGATTTTAAGATTTTATTTATCTATTTGGAAGAGAGAGAGAGAGCACAGAGGGAGAAGCAGACCCCCCACTGCAGGGCTCGATCCCAGGACCCTGGGATCATGACCTGAGCCGAAGGCAGACGCTTACTGAGCGCCCCGAAGGCTGTGTTTCTTAAGAAATGATGACTCCCAGTATCACCAGTGCCCTGGCAGCTGTAGAAGGAACAGTTGGCTGATAGATGGAGTGTGTTCATGCCAGTCCCATAACAAGCATCCAGAAATCCCTGCTGTGTGCTGTGATACGCGGAGCCTCTTTCCTGTTTGCCTGTAGTGTGTCAGAAATGGTTATCACTACTGAGTGACATTCATTTTTAGTGCTAAGGTTGATCTGTCTTAGGTTGCTACAGTGTGGTTTTCCAAAGCCTCATTCCAGAATAAAAGATGCGATACCAAGCTACATTGGGGTTTCATTGTTGGTGGGGAAAGTGATCACTTCAGCTCAAATCTTTATTATAGTTCAGAAGGTGTTTTCCTCACTTCTGAAATCCGTGATGCCTCCATTAGAGCTTCACAGTCCTGAAATTTTTCATCTGTCTTGCAAATAATCATGTTAATTTCTGCTAGTAGAGTACAGAAGGCGGCTATTTAGGTACCTTGAAAGTGACTTAGAAGCAGTGTTCTCCTTTAGGGACTGTCTCATTATTAAAGCCGGAAAGTCAAAACTTCCTAAGGAACTTCACTATATTTTGATTTACACCTCTTTCTCTTCTATCTAGTGTGTGTGTGTGTGTGTGTGTGTGTGTGTGTGTGTGTTCTCTCGTTTGTTTTTTATTCTCTTGAAGAAAATGGAGAACATTTTTGAAGTCTGGTACAATTTAGACTGTCAGCAAATAGAATTTTTCTGTTTCGGAAGCTTTTATGAGTCTGAAGTATGTAACTAGAGTCTAGTCAAACATGAAACTGCTTCAGCCCAACTTCACACTGATAATCATTTACCAACTTAAGCTATCTGGAGAAACTGAGGGGAAAAAAAAAAAGTTCCTCTGGTCTTAGTCGGCTTCCTGGCGGTTAGAAGCCAAGCTCATTGTTAAAGTCCCTCGTGTGTCTCGATGTGGTCAGTGCTTGAAGAGACCTATGAATGAGGACACATGTCTCAAATATATTGGCTGCCTTTGCTCACACAACCTCTTGAAGGAGGTACCTTTTGGCTCACCACGTCCGTTCGTTGAGAACTCCAAAATCAGCTGAAAATCCGATATACCGAAAGCCCGTAAAAGGGAGCGGAAACTAGGTCTCTTGCAACAAGAGCTGTTGGTGAATTTTGAGAAAGAAAGTGATCACAGGTGCTTAACTCACTCTCTGGATTAGGGAACAGCAACAGAATGAGAGCCCAGATATCAAGACATAAAATATTCAGATTACAATTGCATTTGTCACGCAGGACCTCAGCGTCTCCCAGAAATGAGCAAATCAGTGGTGTCCGGTCTTCTTCAGGCTCTTAATATCCCCTTCCCCACACCTCTGCCTCCAGTCCTGTTAATCCAGGGAAATTTCCGTCGAAGTCCAGGTTGCTCTTGCTTCTCTCGTGATGACAGAAGTCTCTGGGAACAGGTTGGGCAGACTCTTGCATTGGGCCCAGGAGCAGCTGCCAGTTTCACATGAATGTCACATGGGCCACACACAGCTCACTGGCTCCGGGAGTCTGCCCTAGCCGAGATGAGCTTCGTGAACCTTCTCTTCCCCTCCCACCCACATTCCACGACATTTTGTATTTCTTGGAAACAAATACCTCTTAACATTCAGGTTTTTTTTTTTTTTTTTTTTTTTTTTAGTGTGGGGAATAGTAATTTCCTCTTCAGAAGAGAAACCCATTTGTCTAGGGATCATTCTAGAAACCGGAGTGCTCATTTGTGTTCTTTAGAAAACACAGGCAGCTTCCGGGCGTGTAATCATTTGCCAAAAATTATGCCTTCAACGGCTGGATTTGGAGCAATGTTTTGAACTAGGAGATGAATTTATTCTCGGCCTTTGAGTTTTCCATTTGGAACTTAATTTATGATAAAATTAGGAAGCCTCTCCTCTATGTGTGAACACACACATACACACATCTGGATAAACTTGACAGTCGCTAGAATTGCGGGCAGCACAGAGTCAGTTTTAAATCATGCTGAAGGCGGAGGGCAGAGAATGTATAGAATTCAGTTACAGTGGTGACGTTCACTAAAGGAAATAGGCTTGTGCCAGATTTGACAGGTCCTATAACATGTCATCGTGGGGTTCGGCCAAGTAGTCCAAAGAAGATGCAGTGAAAGGGGGCACTTGGGTGGCTCAGTTGGGTAAGTGTCTGCCTTCGGCTCATATCCTGATCTCAGGGTCCTGCGATCGAACCCCGACTGGGGCTCCCCACCCAGCGTGAAGTCTGCTTTTCCCTCTCCTTCCACTCCTCCCCCCTGCTCGTGCGCTCTCGCTCTCACACCACACATAAATAAATAAAATCTTTAAAAAAAGAAGAGGCAGTGACAGGCTCCCAGCTCACCAGAGGTAATAAGGGCAACCAGGTAACAGTTGGTTAGAGAACGTTAGCAGCCTGCAGTTACCGGGGCATTGTCTGGAAGTACAAGAGGGCCTGGAATGTGCCACTGTCTCGGCAGCAGCCCCTGGAAAGGCCGACACGTGGATTCTGAGTCTGCCGCTCCCGGAGTCCTTACCTTTCTCCTGGCCTTTGCAACATCCAGCAAATGATAGCAAGAGTGACACTCCTGTGGCATGGACCTCTGGATCCTACCAAGCGAGTGCTTTTCCACATAACATCTTACTTGCGAGTTACTTGGCTGTGAGCTAGAAGTTTTAGCCCCATTTCACAGGTGAGAACATAAAGGCTATGGAGAGATTTTTTGCAGAGGGCAGGAAGCGATGGGGTCAGAGCACGATCCAAGGTCTTGGGGTGCCAAGACTACATGGACACCTTGCTGTCCCCTGGATGAGAGGCTTTGCGTCACTTCCTTCTGAGCCCCAGCACTTGGCTTGACTGCTCTCCTTCCTTCCAAACTTACAAGGTTGTGTCTTGGAAAACTCCAGCCCAAGATTTTCCTTTTTGTTAAAATGTTCTGCAGTTGGGGTGCCTGGGTGGCTCAGTTGTTAAGCGTCTGTCTTCAGCTCAGGTCTTGATCCCAGGGTCCTGGGATGGAGTCCCGCATCAGGCTCTCTGCTCAGCGGGAAGCCTGCTTCTCCTTCTCCCACTCCCCCTGCATGTGTTCCCTTACACTGTGTCTCTGTCAAATAAATACATAAAATATTTAAAAAAATGTTCTGCAGTTGACTACAGTTATCATCCTGGCTCCTTCCCAAGCCCTGTATCCCCCCCCCACTTTCCTGATGATACCTTGTCCAACCCCGTTTGAAAGTAGGATGAATGGTGTTCCATTATGTGTACTTCAAGATCACATACACACACATACACACACAGCATATTTTGTTTATATTTAACATTCTTGGATTCCTATTTTTATACTTTCACAATTAAAAAAGGTTTTTTAGGTCTGCTTTTTCACGCATGAATATTTCATAGATACTCTCCAATGTCATTAAAAGTACTTTGTTTAAAAAAAAAGTTCTTTATTGATCCCATTTTAAACAGGTATATAATATTCTGTTGTAAGAACACTCCATAATATAGAGGATATTTTGCCAATCAGTTACTTTCAATAAGGTATCTATACTCTGTTCAAACAGTCCGACATTTATTAAGCATCTAACATAGGTCACTAGCATACAAGGTGATAGGCTACATAATTGAATTTGAGACAGTTTGGGCTCTAGCCAGTGTCAGATTTGTGAGATCAAAGGTTCTCTTGTCAGTATAAAAGGAGATTAACCCCCCTACCCAAAAAAGAAAAAAGTGTCAAAGTAAAATACAGCAAACAAAAAAGCAAAACAAAGATTTCAATGCCCCAATCAAACCAGAAAAGATAGCAGCCTCTGATCATAAAATTTGAGAATTGATGGCAAGGAAAACTTTTTAGGTTTCTAATACTGGCTGCTCAAACTCAGAGCTCAACTGTTGCTGAAAGCAGACGTATGACACGTGAAAGCCAGCGATCACGAACTCTTCAACAATTTCCCTCAGCGTGCCAAGTCTGGTAAGCACTTGCTGTGCCTTTCAGATTATCCAGACAACAGTCTGGCCAATGCATTCCTACTTTCTCTGCCTCTTAATCCTGTGACATCTCCTTCCTGGCTACCTGCACGCTGTCCGCTAAGCCAGTGGCATCCTGTTTATTTATTTAAGTTTTTATTTTCATTCTGGTTAGTTAACATGCAGTGTTATATTAGCTTCAGGTGTACAACAGAGTGATTCAACACTTCCGTACATCACCTAGTGCTCATCACGACAAGTGCCCTCTTTAATCCCCATCCCCTGTTTCACCCAATGGCACCCAATGTAAAATTTGGTCATAACAGCACTCCACTTCAGAGTGTCATCAGATGGGGACTCCAAGAACTCAGGAATCGAGAAGCCTTGGTGAAACTGTTTTTAAACAGTAAACACATTTAAATAAAGAGTTAAATGTAAAGAATAGGAAGAATTATGTTTGGTACTAGAGAATCAACTACAGAATGTATTTTTATTTTTATTTTTTATTTTTACTTACTTATTTGGAAGAGAGAGCACGCGAGTGGGGAAGGGGCAGAGGCAGAGAATCTTAAGCAGCCTCTGTGCCGAACACAGAACCCCACGTGGGAGGCAGTCACATGACCCCAAGATCATGACCTGAGCTGAAAACAGGAGTCAGACATTTAACCGACTTTGCCCCTCAGGCGTCCCCGGACTATATTTTTAAAACAACCTTTAAAGGGTAAAAAAAAAAAAAAAGAAAGAAAAGAAAGAATGTAATCTATAAAATCAGAGTGTGAGGAAGGTGAGAAGAGAAGAAATGTAAGCAAATTGAGTACTAGTGACATCTTCTTTCATAGCATAGAAGCATTCTATACCAAGATTAGACTTGTAGCCAATTTAAAAACCACAGACTCAGATTACTTAATGGTTTTATGATTTTTTTTCACTTTTTTTGCTACAGGGGTCTTTCAGGAACCAATATTTCTTGGGGTCATGCAACATTTATTTGAAATTTAAAACTTCCTTGAGTTCACTTCAGTGTGTGTTTCTTCCATTAAATTCAAGTAAATTTAGGTCATTAAAAATAGCAAATATAGTATGATTTGATTCTCAGATACTTGCATTTCTTTTCTTTGCCCTTTTTCCCTCCCTACCTCCCCCATTCCTTCCCTCCTCCTTTCCTTTCTTTTTTGTTTCCTTTCTCCCTCTGTCAGTCATCCATTGTGCATTTATCCACTCATCCATCCATCCATCCATCCATCCATCCATCCATCCATCTATCCACCTACCCACCCAGCCACCCATCCATCCATCTTTCTATCTTGTAGATGTTTATAAAGGGGTCTGGAATGTCAGGCACGAAATGCTATAGCTGTTTTTTAACCTGGATGGTGTAATTTGAGATAATTTGCTTCCTGCTTCTTTGAATTTTTTAATACTGCCAGAACTTTTTTATAAAGAGCTCCTCTTATTTTTATTTTAAAAAATGTAATTAGACTCAGACTCTACCTTTTGGGAGCTCATGGGCCATGAGAAGAGGTTCAACTCTGTAATTCACACCTGCCCAGCAGCAGTCTCCTGGGTTATATATCCGTTAACAAAGACCAAAGTGCTAACAGCTGGGCTTAGTGACTGAGCTTCAGCCCTTTGAGTTTAGACAGTCTAGATCCCAAAGCAACTGTTTGAATGCAGAATGTCAAAGCCTCTTATCCTGTTATCAGTGGGCTGCAGAGTTTTCCCAGTGTCTGATACACACACACACACACACACACACACACACACACTTCATTGTTGACCCTTTGTGCCACCTTGGCCATGGCATTTATGCTTTTGTGCCCTGCTGTCTCCATTTGCAAAAGAAAGGTATTTGTCTTGCTTAGTGCTTTGAGCTTTGAAAGAGAGAAGAGGCTAACTGAAGATACTCGTTAACCTTATCCTTGCCAACGAGGCTGCTCTGATAAACTGAAGTTACTAAGAATGTTTTGATAGGAAGGCTAGAGTCTATTGACTTTGCTTTTGAAAAACTTCTCTAACGATTGTGTGGATTCATAATACTAAGTAAGAATTTGAATGGCAAGGGCACCGGGGAGGATGAAGCTTCTTCGTCTTCTTTTTTTTTTTTTTTAAGATTTTTATTTATTTATTTGACAGACAGTGATCACAAGTAGGCAGAGAGGCAGGCAGAGGGAGGAGGGGAAACAGGCTCCCTGCTGAGCAGAGAACCTGATGCGGGGCTTGATCCCAGGACCCTGGGATCATGACCTGAGCTGAAGGCAGAGGCTTAACCCACAAAGCCACCCAAAGCCCCGAAGCCGTACAGATTCTTACCTAAAGAGAACCAGGCCAATGCACTCATCCTGAAAATATTTTTACAGGCTCCTTATACACCGAACTGTAACTCTTCCTTTTAAACCCAGGCTTTTCTCTTTTTTTAAATTTATTTTAATTTTTAATGTTTTATTTTATTTTATTTTTATTAACATTAACATATAATATATTATTTGTTTCAGGGGTACAGGTCTGTGAATCATCAGGCTTACACAATTCACAGCACTCACCATAGCACGTATCCTCCCTAATGTCCATAACCCAGCCACCCCCTCCCTTCCCCCCAAACCCCCCCAGCAGCCCTCAGTTTGTTTCCTGAGATTTAGAGTCTCTGATGGTTTGTCTCCCTCCCCTTCTTTATTTGTGTCCCATATTATTAATAGGCTTGGCCATCAGCATTTGGCTACAGCTAAACTTACATGCCCAGACCAACAAGAGAAAATAGATAATAGAAGAGAGAAAATAAAATCTCCTTTCCTCGTTCTGTTTACCTTCTACGTTTCCTTCATCTCTCCTCTGCGACAATGTCCATATGCGACAATGTTATTGCTAGACCCAGCGAGGCCCTTCCCTTCAGGTTACCGAGTGACAATGCTGGTATTCTTCTAGAGTTGTCAGGAGATAGTAGGTATGTCAGAGTTTACTAAACTCTAAATAACCCAAGGTCAGAGAACCAAAATACATTAATTTTTTGTCTTTTTTTTTTGACATGTATGTGAAATCTGGGAATACTCACCAAAATAGCTTAAAACAGCACTGCACAGTAGAAATAGATGTGCCACATATGTCATTTAAACTTTCTAGTAACTAGGGACACCTTGGCGGCTCAGTTGTTTGGTTAAGTGTCTGCCTTCGGCTCAGATTATGATCCCAGGGTCCTGGGATCCAGTCCTGCATCGGGCTCCTTGCTCTGCGGGGAGCCTGCTTCTCTCTCTGCCTGCTGCCCCCCCTGCTTGTGCTCTCTCTCTCTCTGACAAATAAATAGATAAAATCTTTAAAAAACATTTATAAGAAAATAAATTTTCTAGTAACCATATTGAAAAGTAACAAGAAAGAGCTGAAATCAATTTTAATAATATATTTTACTTAACCCAGTATATTCAAAATAGTGTCCTCTCAGCATGTAGTCAGTATAAAACATGATAAATGTGGTGTTTTACATTCTTTGTACTGAGCCTCTGACATCTGGTGTGTATCTTGTACTTGTAGCTCATCTCAACTCAGGCTCGCCACATACGAAATGCTCATTAGCCACGTACAGCTCGTGGCTACCGTACTGGGCAGCAGAGACCTCATAGGTTAGCAGGGTGCATGTATGTGTGCCGCCATTTCTCAGACATCTTCAATTTAAAAAAAAAATAACCTGTACCGAACGTACACCTGGATCCTACACCATCAATCCTTTATCATGCAACAGGTTACCTTCCCTTATGCAACTTCAAATATCTGGCATCACAAAAAACTCGGAAGTAAAACAGAATGATATTCCCTCTATGCATTTTCCTTCCTCATGGCAAACCAGCTTTGAATCACATTGAAAAACTTCTACTGGGGATGCCTGGGTGGGTCAGTCGATTAAGCATCTGCTTTCGGCTCAAGTCATGATCCCAGGGTCCTGGGATTGAGTCCCGCATCGGGCTCCCTGCTCAGCGGGGAGTCTCCTTCTCCCTCTCTTTTCTCTCCCTTTGCCTCCCCATCTCTTGTGTTCTGTTTCTTTCTCTCTCACTTGCTTTCAAATAAATCAATGAAATCTTTAAAAAATAAAAATAAAAATTCTCTTAGGTGCACAGGGAGGTGCCATGTGTCTGATGTTTTCATGTGTGAGGCAGTAAGCAAATTGGAACTCAGTGAGGTCAAGGTGGTCAGAGATGCTGCTGCGGAAAACTTTTTGAACGCTTCTCAAAACCTTGAAGGACATCGCCGAATGAATTCAAGGGAATAACTTCATGGAGCATATAAAGCCTTTTTGTAGAGCGTCATTATTACAGCAAAATTGTCAGATGATCCCTAACTCTGACTAACTCTGGAGCAACCATGGAACTGGCCCCAAGTCCTAGAAGTGATTATTGTCTTCAAACACATTTAGAGAAGATTCGCACAAGCACAGAGCTCTGGAGAAGGTAATCCTGCAGTTTGGTGGGAGAACTTACTTATCTACGCGTTTCAGCTTTGAACACAAAGGCTCCTCGTAAAACTCGGAGCAGAGACGCTGCGGAGTGGCATGGCGCCTTTTACTGCTGACATTTACTGTTTCCTCTGTTTTTAAGTTGGCAAATATTAAGGGCCGCTGCCACAGACCGTGTCTGGTCACGTGCAAACCAAGAAAAAATCGTAATTCATAGTCCCCGACAGTTTAGGCTCTCACGTTGAACCAGACACACATGGGCCTTGTGGCCTCTGGCGATTCAGTTAAAGAGTGAATTTAATAATGACAAATAGCCAATGTCTTTTGAGATTTCTCGATGTACCAAGCACCACCCTAAGCATTTGCTATGTGTGATCTCACTGTTAACTCAGAGAAGCCTGATGGTTATGATTCTCCCTTATTTACAAATGAAGTCATGGAAGCACAAAGCCTCTGGGTGATTTGCTCAAGGTCCCCCAGGTGGCAGGTGATGGAGTGTGGGGTCTACAACCCTGATCCATCTCACTCCAGAGTCATAGCCAAGGTGCTGACATGGGAAGAAATCCTACAGAAGGGTGGGGACCTTCCAAAGAAAAGAAGAGGGTAAGGGTGCCAAGAACTGAACTCTCCTCTTCTTCGTGATCAGGTTCTTGCTCCCTCCTGCTGCCCTCTTCTGTCTTATGCCTCGTTTAATCCTCTTTTGACCTCCTGGGACCTACCTGATATCCTAGTGGTATTAGGAGCTCATGGAGGCCACTGACATGAACTGTCCTTTTGGTTAAATCAAGGCCTATTGGGAGACATCGAGTCATCCTATTTCATTCTTAATCCAAACATCTTAAAGTGTATTAAAGGTGCTCATTCTGGGGAAACTGCTAGAACTCTGTGCCATACGAAATAAATATGAGAGTAGGCAGCCATACACATGTCTCGGGTTCATTTCATTTTTCCATTGCAAAGTGTAATCATAGTAAGGTTTTAAGAAGCATTGCTTTCTATACAGCTTCAACCATAGGCAGGAAAGAGAAAACTCTATATTTAAGGGTGACCTACGTAGAGTCTGGCAGTCAAGTGATATTCTTATGATACTTGATGACGTTGATCCTTTGGATTAAAAAGGATGGAGTCTCTCTAAAGTCAACTGGTTGTTTTAAGCTGCTACTGCTCTTTCTGAGGCCGGGCTGGTTGTGCCACTGCTATTTTAGGGGCCTCGTATTTTCCCTTCCTGGTTCCAGGCATTTCTCCCAGATCAGTGTTGACCTCTTGTCTACGTATCCAGGCTGAAGCCAAGGTTTCTTGACTGTAGAACCATAGGACCAAAAAAAAAAAAAAAAAAAGGCAACAAAAAGTAATTGAAAGAAGGAATAACTAATGTTTTATCACAGCCTCCAAGCACCTATATGATCTACCCCTACCACCCTCGTCAAGCAACACTTTAGTCCTGCCACTCAGGATTCTAGTATGTCCAGTACATTTCTACCCCAGGACTTTTGCACATGGAGACAGATTAAAGATGGCCACAAATTCTGTGATGTTCCTTCCATGGAGAGGCAGAAGTGGGTTCTGTGCTTCTCTTTGAATCTAGGAGGGCCCTATCATTGCTTTGACCAGCAGAGCATGATTGAAGTGATGCTCTTCCAGCCTGGGGGGTCAGGCCTTAAGAAGCTCTCAGGCTCCACTTCTTTCCTGGAAAACTCACCCTTGGCAACTTGAGTGACACTGTGGAGTAAGTCCAGAGACCCTGAGAGCACCCTGCTGGAGAGGACACAGAGAAGCCCACTGGTTACCTGGCCCAGCTGATTCCAGCCTTCAGGCCATCCCTCCCAAGGCACTAAACTAGGGAGCAGAGCTGTCTCGGATTTAACATAGTCCAACCTTCAAATGACTCCAGCCCCAGCTGCTCCACGAGTGACCTCCAGCAAGCACTGCCCAGCTGAGCCCGGTCAACCCACAGAACTGTGAGAGATGAGATGAAATTAATGTTTTAAGCCATGAAATTGTGGGGTTATGTCTTTCCACAGCTAAAGGTAACCCAAACATACATGCTATTTCCTCCACTTGGGATGCTCTTTCTCTGGTCTCAACTCAGACACCTCCTCCTCAGGGAGACCTTCCCTGATTACTCTATCTTAAGGAGTAGCCTCTCCCCTCCCACCCCCCCACCCCTCGAACTTGTATTCTCTATCCTGAATTTGTCCCCTTCCTGCTTCATTGTTCTCTCACAGCACTTACAAATGCCTGACATCACATCATACATGTATATGTTTTTTTTTACCTGCTTTCTCCTGGTAGGTTGCAAGCTCCATATGGGCAGAAATTTTTTTTCTATTTTGTCCACTGCTGTATCTCTGGCACTTGGATTGGGACCCAGCATACAGTAAGCTTTAGATAAATGTTTTTGCATGCATTATTGAAAGAATGGGTCTTTGCCCCTATGTGAGCCTGTCCCTTTTAGAGCACAATTGAGCAGACCTAGATCTGGTGTTGCTTTTAAGGCAAAAGTAAGGACTGTACTAGTCCTATAGAAAAATAAGTGCCTGGGACGCCTGGGTGCCTCAGTTGTTTGGGGCCTGCCTTTGGCTCTGGTTGTAATCCTCAGGTCCTGGGATCGAGTCTTATGTAGGTTTCCTTGCTTGGCAGGGAGTCTGCTTCTTCCTCTGTCTGCTGCTTCCCCTGCTTGTGCTCTTTCTCTCTGAGAAAGAAAGAAAGAAAGGAAGAAGGGAGGGAAGGCGGGAAGGAAGGGAAAAGAAAGAGAGAGAGGGAGGGAGGGAGGAAAGGAGAGGAGAGGAAAGGAAGAAAGAAAAGAGGAAGGAAGGAAGAAAAGAAAAGAAAGGAAAAGAAAAGAAAAAGGAAAAATAAATGCCTACCTTGTACGATGTCAAGAAACCTGGAGTGCCTCCCATCTCAATACACCCACCACCAGCTCCCACCAAAATGCCACAGCTGACGATTACTTTCTTTGTCCCCAAGGTTAAATGACAAACTTACAAATACAGACGCAAACAACACAGAAAAATCCTCGTCCTCATGTAACTTACATGTTAGCTGGAGAGGACAGGCAATAAACAAACAAATAAAATACACAGAAAAAACAATTTTTATACCAAAGATAGAATTAGAATTAACCATGTTTGATTTTATATTGTTTTTCACTCCCACTAACAGATACAATGAAGAAAGATAGTAAAGTGAGAAATTAAAAAATGGACGCTTAAGATGAAGTTAATTCAGATGCACCAAAAATTCATAATGCTTTCTCTGAAACTTTTTAAATGTTCTGTTTTACCCTCTCAACTCTAATAGGTATATGAGTTCATTTTCAAATGTATTTTAGAGTTAAAATTCAGTTAACCAGAATTATGCAAAAAGCTTTGGGTCTTAAAATCTGTTACTTTTCCCATGTCGAGATTTAATAATTTCTACAAGGGGTTCATACTTTTTAGCCAGATCTGCTAAATACCTCATATACATTAAAAATGTGCAGTAAAACATCCACTCAGCCACTTTTGAAAAAAATATATACAGTTGACCCTTGAATAACACAGTCTTGAACCACGTGGGTCCACTTATATGTGGATTTTTTACAGTGCTGCAGTACTGCAAATGTATTTCTTTTCCTTATAATTTTCTTTCTTTAAGAGAGAGAGTTTACAAGGTTTGGGGGTAGAAAATCTTAAGCAGGCTTAAGATAAATATATTCAGCATGAGGCTTGATCTCACAACTCTGAGGTCATGACCTGAGCCAAAATCAAGAGTTGAACACTTAGGGACACCCTGGTGGCTCAGTTGGTTAAGCCGCTGCCTTCAGCTCAGGTCATGATCTCAGGGTCCTGGGATCGAGTCCCTCATTGGGCTCCTTGCTCGGCAGGGAGCCTGCTTCCCTCTCCACCTCTGCCTACCACCCTGCCTGCTTGTATGCTCTCTCTCTCTCTCTCTCTGACAAATAAATAAATAATTAATAAAATCTTAAAAAAAAAAAAGAGTCAGACACTTAACTGACTGAGCCACCCAGGCTCCCCCCACTTAAGATTTTCTTTCTTTTTTTTTTTTGTTAAGATTTTATTTATTTGACAGAGACAGATCACAAGTAGGTAGAGAGGCAGGCAGAGAGAGAGGGGGAAGCAGGCTCCTTGCTGAGCAGAGAACCCAATGTGGGGCTCGATCCCAGGACCCTGAGATCGTGACCTGAGCCGAAGGCAGAGGCTTTAACCCACTGAGCCACCCAGGTGCCCCCACTTATGATTTTCTTAATAACATTTTCTTTTCCCGAGCTTATTTTATTGTAAGAATATAGTATATAATACATAGGACATACAAAATATGTGTTCATCAACTGTTTACATTATCTACTTCCAGGAGACAGTAGGCCATTAGTAGTTAAGTTTTTGGAGTCAAAAGTTATATGCAGATTTTCAATTGTGTGGTGGTTGGCACCCTAACCCCCACATTGTTATATAAAACCAGAAGGTCATGTGTGCTGTGGCAAATGGGGGTGCTTTGGGAGTGGTGTGAGAAAGTGGGATCCTGTTTCAAATAGAGTAGTCAGAGAAGAGGTGACATCTCAACAAAAAACTCTCATCGGTGGGGTTTGCTTGGTGTACATACCAACTTACTGTCACTGGACGGAGAGCTGAGGGATGAGCACAGTTGGTTCTCCTGAGCCAGAATGCACAGGCCCCAACACAACACGGGAAGGTCAGATAGTTGGCATCCAACACTAAATGGTAGAGGGTGTGTAGACAATTATGAGAACATTCGCTTATACGCTAAGTGATAGGCGCAGCCATTGGAAGGTATTAAGTTTGCTCAGGAGCAAATAAATATGGGGGTGTGTGTGCGTGCACGCACACACACGTGTGCCTGCACACCCATGGAAATGTGTGTGTATTTCTTCTTCAAAGTTTCACTTCACTTCAGCCACCGTTCTGCTCTTTTTGGGGGGTAGACACCAAAGAAGAATGTACATCCTTCCGTTTGAAGAGCTGATCCTCTTTCTTCATTCATGCCTTTCTCCAAGAACCCACTAAAATAAAAATGCCATATGTGATTATGGTTTTTAAGACTCTGTGGCTTATTCAACTTGGAGCTTCTCATTTGAAAGTGAGGTTCAGCACATGTTGGGAAGGCTTACATTGTCATCACAATTGGTATATAATACTTCATCTCATTAGTTGGTGATAGAAGTATTCTTAGGATCCTTCTCTGAAGCTCATAACATTCTATTCAAACTGATGTGTATACATTTAGGAAACTTTAGGGTTTTCAACAGATAGTCAGTAATTTTGAAGAGGAACATTTTGAAACTATGCTTAGACCACCCCGTATTTTTCATTGCCATGGTCAGCATTTAAACCAACTGTAAGTCACCGTAAGGTAGCTAGCACCCTGTGGCCTGCCCCTGAATTTGAAGGGATCATATGATACAGTATCCCTGAACAACATTTTAAAATTGAAGTTATGCATAAGCATGGTGTTGGGGTTCTTTTAGGAAACTTCTAAGTTAATTGCTTAATTTGAAGAAGTCTAAACAATACAGATCAAAGAAAAACAAAATATATGTACAGTGACAGATTTCCTGAGCATAAATACATAGGGTTGCACATGGAAAAGGCGAAATAGTTGAAAAGAATGTCAGGAAGGAGAAAGAGGTAAGTGCTTACAAATTTAACAGAAGCCATGAATTACAATATATCTTAAAGAGCATCTCTCCCAGCTATGAAAGAGATAGCCTTTGTTCCAGTAGTGTTTGCTGATATCTTCCAGCAGCGCCAACATATGTGGGAATGATCATATCAAAGCCTCAAAGCTTCTCATAGCCTTAATATATATATATATATATATATATATATATATATATATATATGTGTGTGTGTGTGTGTGTGTGTGTGTGTGTGTGTGTATATATATATATATGTTATCTAGTGTATTTTGGGGGGCAGTCGAAAGGCAAAACTACTAGTCCATCTGTAATAGTATAGAGATTGAGATCATAGGCTTAGAACCCAGAGGCTGGATTGAAATTTCCGACTCACTACTTTATTAGCTGTGTGATTGGAGGCAAGTTTCTTAAACTGTACCTTTTTGCTTCTTAATCTAAAAAAATGAAGATAATAATAACAACACCGTCTTCCTATAGTCATTGAGAGAGAGAAATGAATTAAATTTGTAAAATCTTGAAAGATTCCCCGGTACCTTACAAGTATTCAGAAAGTGTTAGCCATGATGACAATGGGGGTAGTGGGGGTAATTACTGAGCTTCCCTATCACAATCCTTATTTTTCTTACTCACTTTCTTCTAGCTCATGACTTATCTTTTGCAATGATCTTTTTTCAAGAATATAAAATATAATGGGGCGCCTGGGTGCCTCAGTTGCTTAAGCATCTGCGTTAAGCTCGGGTCATGATCCCAGGGTCCTGGGACTGAGCCCTCCTTCGTGCTCCCTGTTCAGCAGGGAGCCTTCTTCTCCCTCTCCCTCTGCCATCTCCCTACCCCCACCGACACTTGCGCTCTCTGGCTGTCTTTATCTCTCTGTCAAATAAGTAAATAAAATCTTTTAAAAAGTAATATAATATTTAAATAAATAAATCTTTTCAAAAAAGAATATGGAAGTCAATCAAAAGTACCATTTCAGTGAATTTCTTTGAAAAGCTTTCTTCCTGAAAATAATAGTCTTAAATAAGCAGATGCTTCTGGGATAATCCTTTCATCTCAGTACAGTTCACCACATTTGAATTCCTCAATGGTCTCTAGCGTGTCTTCCACATAAAACTCACAAGTTGCCCCTTTGCCAGACTTGTCTCTTCCTTTATCTGAATCTCACTCCAGATTTCTCCTGCTGCATCATCTCATTACTAGACCTCAAATGTTCCTCTAACTGAGATCTGCCCAGCATCCTCCTCACTGTCTCAACAAGGGATTCTCCCTTAAATCAACACAGTTTCACTGCAAGGGATTAATGTTCATGGAGGCAAAACTCCTCTGGGGGCCAAGGAAACCCTTCTATCTGTGCATGGAGTCTCTTTCAATGTATTTCAAAATGGAGTTCTTCCTTCAAAGCGTTGACTTTCTCTTGGGGGAATTTTCTGACTCATCTAAGCAAATCATCATTTTGGTTTGTACCATTAGAGAAAGTAAACATTTTCCTCAAATAATGTATGGAGTGAAAGGTTGGTATGTGTGCCAGTATTGATCAGAGGCTGACTTTGTAACTGTGTGAGTTACGCACTGGAGAGGACAGAGCAGGTTGTAGAGACAGTCAAGGATCTGAATTTCCATCTTGTGAGAACCTCTCTGTAGAGAAATACAGACTAAGTCTGGAGTCACAGGCCTCTGTCAGAGTTCTGGGCTTTTAGGAAATTCACCATGGACCCTCGCCATGTATAGTTTACTGCTTCCTAGAAACCTCAGTTCTTAGTGTATAATGTGGAACTATTAGTTCCTACCTCCTAATGTGGTCATGAAAAGTGAATATGATAATATATAAAATGACTTCCTATATATATGACTTTCTATACACACACACACACGTGTGTGTGTGTGTCTTATGTGGCAGAGAAACTCTTTAGGAGGGGATTTTTTTTATATCTAATTTGCTTTTTAGACACAATTTTTCCAGACTTAGGTCATCACATATCTTCAGATTTCAAAATGATAGTCTAGTAACCCAAAGATGATATTTGACTTCTGAGAAAAAACCCATTTTGAGAAAAATCATTTGTTTTAAAGCCCTAATTTCTCTTTCTTCTTCCTTCCCTTCCTTCCTTCTCTCTCTCTCTTTCTGTCCCTCTCTCTCTCTCCCTCCCCGCCAACCCTCCCCTTCCTCCCTCCCTCCCTCTCTTTCTCTCTCTTTTTCTATTGTACTGTGTCTGTACCCAGGTTACAAAAAGCTTTTTCATCTTCTCATTATTCTATACAGTTTAGGGACATCAAAAGCATTTGGATAATGTCTTTGAAAGACCAGGGGTGCACCCATCGTCTAACACCTGTGCCCTCAGGAAAGCTATAGTTGGTCTAGGAAAGCAATGCAGTTGTTGGGGATTGGCGGAGCTGCTCTCTGAGGCTGGGGTTCAGGATCCAGTCCTGGAGGTTCAGAGAGGGCTTGACAGAGAAGGCGACTGGATGAGCACCTTCCCTGACTGGAGGGTGCTGGGATGAGCAGTTAGAGCCTGATTTTTCTGCGAGTAATTCCCAACATGCTGAGTGATGCTGTAAGGGCAGGAAGCTTTGTGCTTCCTCCTCCAAGGTCATCTGCCACACTCACAGTGGGATTCCCGTGGAGGGTCTGGAGAGCCTCCCTTCGTGGGAGGCTCAAGATAATGACAGCTGGCAATACCTTTCGTGGAATGAAAGTGTAGGGACAGTAGTGATGATATTCATTCGTATTTCCACATTTACTATGTGCGGGGCACTCAGGTAAGAGATGCATACATATCGTCTCACTCATTGCTGGCCATGACACCATGACATTGGCTTTCTTTATATCCACATTATAGAAAGATGTGTTGGAGGGCGCCTGGGTGGCTCAGTGGGTTAAAGCCTCTGCGTTCGGCTCAGGTCATGGTCTCAGAGTCCTAGGATGGAGCCCCACATCGGGCTCTCTGCTCGGCAGGGAGCCTGCTTCCTCTCTCTCTCTCTCTGCCTGTGTCTCTGCCTACTTGTGATCTCGGTCTGTCAAATAAATAAATTAAATGTTTAAAAAAAAAAAAGATGTGTTGTGAACAAAGAATTTCCTCTGCCCTTCACGGTCCTTCTAGCTGAACTAAGAATCAGATTGACGTGAGACAGATTAACAGCAGAAAATCAAAGTTGATAGCATATGTACTTATGGGGAATCCACACAGACCTGGAAATTCCAAAGCCAGCAAGGCAGCATGAAGCTTCTGTGAGCTAAAGAGAGGGGTAATGGTCTGAGCATACATATGGGAGAAAGACCATTAGGAAGAAGGTGAAAGGAGATGTTTGGAAAAACAAGGTTGCCCTATGATGCAGCTAAGTTTCTTAGGTAAAAGGGAGTTTCTGTTAATAGTTCCCTGCCTCTGGTAAGGCAAGCAGCTGAGGGGGAGGTAAATAGCTTTTCCTGAATCAGCTGGGTTTGGATTGCTTTTAACTCAAAATAATGTTCATGCCAAAGTGGCCCATCTTAGCATGGCCCGCCCTTGGCCCCTCCAGGTGAGTATGATTGAAGTCACTTTTCTGAATTCATGTGGTTACCTCGTGGCCTGGTGAACACCCCAGGCTGTGCTCTTACCTCTAATGACACGTATGTAGGGACAGAAATGGATCTTTTTCAAGTGATTTCTGGTGTTTGAATATTATAAAATAAGGCTTTGCAGTTATCATGGTTAAGCCAAATATCCCCTTTTTTTTTTAAAAGAATTTATTTATTTATTTGACAGAGAGAGATCACAAGTAGGCAGATAGAGAGAGAGAGAAGCAGGCTTCCTGCTGAGCAGAGAGCCCGATGGAGGACTCGATCCCAGGACCCTGAGATCATGACCTGAGCCAAAGACAGCGGCTTAACCTACTGAGCCACCCAGGTGCCCTAACTATCCCTTTTTACTAAGGCTTTTGTATTTGGTTTTATTTCCTTACTGCCCTATAATTCAATTACTGAAAAATCACGTTACCTCCTACTATGAGCTAATTTTTACTCATGACGCTTCCGACACCAGATATGTGGGGATTTTTTCTTTTTTCACACACCTACCAATTCTTTAACTCTCCAGAAACCAACTGGGTGTACTACAATTCAATTTAATTCTAACACTAATTACCCAGAGGTGGCATAGAACCCCAAATTAAGGGCTCAACCCCATAAAATCGCCCCCACTTCAGAGGCCAGTGGTAAGTCCCGGGCCTTCTGGTACATCAGTCAAGGTCCGGAAGGGTTGCAAGTACTGGAGCTTCCGTCCCCATGGAGTTTGGGGTGGGCCAGCCTCCCAGTACATGGATGTGCCTTTGGTCACCAAACCGGAAGCTCTCTGAACTCCATTGTTTAGGGATTTTTATGGAGGCTTCATTACATAGGCACGATTGACTAAATTGTTGACCAATGGTGACTAGATCAATCTGCGGACTCTTTCCACTCCCCAGAGGTCCAGGGACACAAAGTTCCAAGTGTCTAATGACATGGTTGGTTCCTCTGGCAACCAGCTCCCTTCCAGAAGCTCTAGGAGCCCACCAAGAGTCACTTCCTTAGCATAACCTCAGATATGCTTTAAAAGGGGCTTTTATAAATAACAAAAGACTCTCTTCTCACCTATATCACTCAGGAAATTCCAAAGGTCTTATAGGCCAGACATTAAGGACAAAGACCAAATATATACTATCACAGTACCATACTTTTGTAGTAAAATATTCCAAACCATAACATATCTATCCAGGCATGGAATTTTACAACTCTTGAATGTTGGCTATTTTTACAAGCACTTTATGTTTTGTCTGTAAAAAAAAAAACACATTAGATTTCTTAGTTAAACTAGAATATTAGGGTTGGGAAAACTACCTTTTATGTAAATGATTTATGGAGGATCTATGAAGTCTTTCAGTGAGACTAAAAGTGATCTTTTGTCTAAGATTACGGGTAAGCTAACGCAGTTAGCAGAGCATGTTAAAAATACATGGAAGAGAAGATCTCAATATTAAGACTTGTTTAAGATTCATTGGAATTTGGAGGTCATGTGGATTTTAACTCCAAGGTTCTTTCTTAATAACTCAAAACATGTCATAGGAGCTTTCTTAGTTTTTTTTTTTTTTTTTTTTTAAGTTCCTTGCAAACATTTTTAAGATGGCAAATTAACTCTGGCTCCTGGCATAAAACTTCACATGAACATTAATGGGATTTTTAAACTATGACCTACGATGTAGAAGTGAGCTTTGCTTTGTTACAAACTTTCTGCTCTCAGTTTCTCCCTTTCGGTCCATAAACCTATCTGAGTACATTTGTGGCTGCTATTGCTATATTTCCCATTTCCTGCAACAAGTCACTGGTGAGGATCATGCGGAAAAAGATTGAGACCTCCCTACTAATCCGACTTCCAGAAAAGCCCTGTTCTCAAATGAGGTCCCACTGTGCTCGGTTCTAGACGTTTTTCACAAGATTAGCCTGCAGGAAGTAATATGAGGGAGTGCCTTGGGGATCAACAGCTTGGATAGGAGGGCAAGAGCCACAGAGGAAGTCAGACTGTGATGTAGTTTCAGTGGAAGCCTCAAGGGACGCCTGCGTGGCTCAGTCAGTTAAGCATCTCCTTTCGGCTCAGGTCATGATCCCAGGGTCCTGGGATTGAGCGCCCCATTGGGCTCCCTGCTCAGTGTGTCCTCGCTTTGCTTTCTCGCTCTCTCTCTCCATGGAAGCCTCAGCCAACCCTGCAAGGAATTCCAAAGATGGGACGACCCTCCAGAGCTGTCCTGAGTGGGGCAGAAAGACAAGAACTTGATACCCTCATATCATTCAGTTGTTGGAAGTGAGTTCCCCAGCGAAGGGGGTGTAACCTTGGACAAAGTGGGTTTTTCGCAGCTGGGGTAATCCCTGAAGGGGGCTAAGAACCAGGGGCTGCCTGCCAGTAATAACGCTAGCAGCTGAAGAAATAACTCCCTTGCTTCTGAATGACGATGTAGGCAAGCTGATCACAACATCCACCCCATGAGCTACTGGGTAGAGCACTCTTATCTTCAGGAATTCTAGGCCAAGCTTCACTTACCGGGACTTCTGCAGACCTTGCCATTTGGCTAGCAGAATGGACCTGGGCAGAGACTCAGGGTTCCATCAGTGGCCTTTGCCAGATGCAGCCATTTAGCCAAGTGACACCATGAGGCTAGCCACGTGCCACGTTATAATCATGGTGCAGTAATTCTCTGCTTCCGTGACCCTGCCTCTCCAACTAGACTTTGGAACTCCCTGGGACTGTGTCTTATTTCATTTCTTTCGCTTCAGAGCACTACGCAGTGGCTGTTTCATACCTTGTAGTGAATACATTTTTACCGAGTAAAAGAAGAAATTGCCCAAGTGTCAGTAGCCCTTAAAATTATGATGCTTAGAGATTTTTCTTGGACCCGTCCAAGCCTATCAGTAAGATGATTTTGATTCTCTTCTTCATTTGGCTAAATATAATGTTAGTTCTAATTTGGTAGTTATCCTTTGCTTTGTCTCGCTGCCTAGGGCTTTTAAAGTTAAATTACATGTAAGCTAGCAGAGTGGAATGGCGATGAGGTGTGGGCCATCTTGGTGCCTGCCATTGCCTGTGCACTGGGGACCATCCGGATCTTGGATCTCCTGCTGCATGAGTGGTAGCATGAGCAGGGGAACTAGCTTGACTTTAAGCACACCTCATTAACTCTGTGATCCTGGGAAGGTCATTTATCTTAAGACTCACTCTCCTCATCTCTAAAATGGATCAATACACAAATGTTCCTAGAGCATTCCTCTAATAGCCAAAAAGTGAAATGTCCATCCACAGATGAATGGATAAATAAGACGTGGTCTGTCCATACAATGGGCTGGTATAGAACCTTGCCACCTGACTCACAGAAATGGCTCTTTAAAAAGAGCCTTAAAAAGGAAGGAAATTCTGATACATGCTACAACATGGATGAATCTGGAAAACACTATGCTACCTGAAATAAATTAAGACACAAAATCCACTTATGGAGTTATCTAGAATAGGCACATTCATAAAAACAGAAAGTGGAATAGAGACTACTAGAACCTAATGGGAGGGGAAAATGAAGGGTTAGTATTCAGTGGGTATGAAGTTTCTGTTTGGGATGGAGAAAATGTTCTGAAAATGGGTAGTGGAGTTGGTTGCCTAACACTGTAAGTGTCCTTAATGGCACTGAACTGTATGCTTAAAGAAAGTTAAAATTGCAATTTTGTGTTATGTATATTTTACCACAATAGAAAAGATTAATTTTAGGATAGGTGAATGATACCTTCAAAAAGCTGTTATTCAGGGGCACCTGGGTGGCTCAGTGGCTTAAAGCCTCTGCCTTCGGCTCGGGTCATGATCCCAGAGACCTGGGATCGAGCCCCACATCAGGCTCTCTGCTCAGCGGGGAGCCTGCTTCCCCCTCTCTCTCTCTGCCTGCCTCTCTGCCTACTTGTGATCTCTCTCTGTCAAATAAATCAATAAATCTTTAAAAAAAAAAAAAAGCTGTTATTCAAAAATAGGGCTGCGGTGCCTGGGTGGCTCAGTTGGTAGAGCATCTGACTTGATTTCTGGAACAGGTCATGATCTCAGGGTCACAACATCCAGCCCCATCTCAGGCTCTGTGTTGAGCATGGAGCCTGCTCAAGATTATCTCTCTCCCTCTTTCTCTGCCCCTCACCTCAGTTCCCATGTACTCTCTCTCTCTCTCTTCCTCTCTCTCTCTCTCTCTCTCAAATAAATAAAGTTAATAACAGTACCTATCTCACAAAATATTTGTAAGGATTAAGAATGATATACATGAAATACTACACACATGGTGAGTGCCCACCAAAAGGGAGTTGTTACTGGGCATGTCTAATTAAATCAAGCAGTTGCTTCATGCAAAAGAGCGCATGACTGTAAAAGGCACTGTGCTTAAGGAGTAGGGTGTATGGCTCTTTCTTGGGCCTGGAGATGATGTAGGAGTCTTCTCTAATAATAACCCACACCTACACTTGGGTGAGAGCTGTTCTTTCCCAAAGCAGTTCTGCTTCCCCACTGTCCCTCACCCCATCCTAACAGAACAGGAGCACTGGTTTACACCTGCCCCTTCCCTCTACTACCCTGCACCTTCCTGTGGTCAGTGGTGATCGCTGTCAAGACAGACTGGGTGGCAATCACCACGGGGCCTTGATCTGACGTCATCAATGAAGAACTCATCACAAACACCTTCCGGACACAGGATCAAGGCACAGCTACCCTCTCGGCATCATTACTATTTGCTGTGACTCTCCTCTAGCCTCTAAAAGTGGCTTCAGATGAACATAGCATCAAATTTTTATTTATTTGTTCATCAGCTATTTATTGAATGAGTAACATTATAGGTACCAGGAATACACCAGTGAAAAAGACAAAATTTCTACCCTTGCGGGGTCTGCATTCCAGAGGTAGAAGCATTAAGCACATATATGAGTAATTCTATCACTTAATCTCATTTGCTAGGAAGACTAATAAAGGGTGCTGAGAAAAACATCTCTGAGGAAGGAACATTTGAGTTGTGATTTGAACACAATGAGGGAGGAGACATGTGAGTATCTGACAGGAAGCTTTGTGTGTTTAAAGACCAGCAAAGAGGCCAGTGTGATCTGAATAAAGGGAGGAAGGTGGTAGATGAGGAAATAGAAGTATGCAATTCTCGTTGACCATGGTAAGGACCTTGGCTTTCTGGTAAGCATGATGGAAAGCCATTGGAAGAATTCGGTCAGGAGAGACATGCTCTAGTTATATGTTTTAAGCTCATTCTTGCTGCTAGGAGACCCTGGGGGCCAAAAGTGGAAAGCAGGGAAAGAATTTGGTAAGATAATGCAGTAATCAGGGCCAGGGCTGATAGCGGCTTGGACCAGGGAGGTAACAGTGAAGGAGGTGAGACATGGTCGGATTTTTAGATACATCTTTTTGTATAACTGGCAGTGTTTGATGACTGATTCTATATGGCTGGGAGAAAAAGAGAGGAGTCGAGGGTGATATTTACTCTAAGCAACTAACTTTAGGCACTCTGTGGTTTCACAGATGAATGGATTATTGGTCTCTGACCACTAACAGTGATGGGGAGGCAGGTAGAGAAAAACAATGGAATGAATCAGGAAATTTCACTGGACTCCCTGAAGGGCCATTTCAGCCAGTAGTGAAAACACAGAAATGTAGCAAACAACAATATTGTACAAGAGGATAGTTGTGCTGTCTGTGGAGGATCTCAGGCTCTTGGTGAAGACCATTGGAGACAGCATGGGAGGCTCTGGAAGCCCATGTGCTGAAGAAAGATGGACCTTCCTTTGGGAGACATTGAACATGGGCTCAGCCACTCTGCACTCTGAGCACCATGAATTCCCATCTTCGGGGAGGACTAGCAACTGCCTGCCTGACACAGGGCGTTGGCAAGGTCTAGGTTACAGATGATGCCAACCACACTGAACGCAGCACAACTGGACTCCAGAGAAGGAACTCGTTTTTGAAACTACTTCCTCTTGTTTTGCTCCCTGCAGAAGTCAGTCGGCTACCATCAGTACGGATACTGAGCACTTCTTTCCAAGGAAGGGACCTTAGATAGTGATCTGGAGGTCCCCTCGATGCAGCAGCTTGGGCAGGAAGCTTCTCTCTGTGACAGTAGGTCTGTGCTGAC